>NW_026527334.1:0-70093 GCF_022682495.2 Desmodus rotundus
GCAGTCCCCGTACTCTAACCGAGTGACTCTCTCACACAGCACAGGAGTGAACGCTTTGAAAGCTGCCAAGTTACTCGGGAATGAACATGTTCCTGAGAAGTGGCTTTAAGCATGAACGCAGCACTAGATCAATGTGCTCATAGCAGTTGAATTGGAAATGAGTGCCTTGTACCATATCACATACCCTCTACAGAACGTATGATCAGCTCTCTTGCTCTGTTATTTTTACCTTGCTCTGTTTCAGTGCAACGATCTACAGAATCACTTTCTCGTCCTCAACGGACTGCGTGAAAGCACAGGACGAAGACACCTATGAAATGCACGATCTTCTATGGCACACTGTCCGCTACCTGTGGCCGTCATCTAGCTTTAGCCCTAGCCCTAAACCTATATGTAACATTAACCCAAACGCTAATGCTAAACCTATCCCTAACGCTAACCCTAACCCTAACACTAACCCTATCCATAACCCTAACGCTAACCCTAACCCTATCCCTATCTCTACCCTCCTGATAAAGCTTATCCTTTCCATAATCGTAATGCTAGCCCTAACCCTAACTCTATCTTTAAACAGAAATCTTCTGATATATCAGAGCTGTGGGTTGTGTCCTAAACTAAATGCTTCTGAAATCATTTTCAATCCGTAGTGAATGAACAGGAGCATAGCAGTTTCAGACCTCCGCAGGACAATGAGCTGCGAGTGTGGGCTTTTCGCCGCTCTCTTTTGTCCGGGAAAACAGCAGAGGTCGAAGATCTCCTGCAGCTACTGACTACTGTGTCTTGTGGACAAAACTGTTTCTCGAACGTACATATGCCCATGAAGCTCACAGCCCACTGACTCTATGCGATTGAATTTCCTTCTGATAGAATAGCAAGGAATTCATGGAAAGCTTCCAAACAACTAGGGACTCAGGATGTCTCATACAAGTCCCTTATTAGAAAACTTCATCTCCAGCGGGTAACACTAGGTCAATGCACTCGTTTCAGTAGAGTGCGAAATGTGTGGGATGCCGCTAGAAGCCACCGATTCGGAACGTCATTTCAATTGGTTTTCTGTAGGATCACCTTGGCGGTAACTTTGCTAGCCACAGACTTGTGGAATCACGTTGCCCAAAACAAATGAGTGAACGGAAGCACAGGACTATGCCAACTATGACCCAGAGTAAGCTTGGCTACCACTGTTTTCGCCAAATTACGCGTTCTGCGAGCAAAGCGTATGCGGACGTTGGAAGGCCGCTAGGCCATGCTACGCGACTTGGCCTCCAAGTCTCGGAAGACCTAAGGGAATGTCAATGTCAGAGTAGCCTGTGGGGCTCCCAGTGGAAGATAATACATTCCTGAAGATTTGTTTGCTCCACAAACGCACTCGGGAATCAACCTATTTCGTAGGAAGCGGGTTTTTCTCCAAAGCCGTCTCAGTGTTCAACGTCTTCTCAATGTTGTCATTTCCGTAGCGGATGTGATGGGAGAAGAAGACTGTAGCCTAAGAAACCATGGAGACTACACCACGTCCCTCGGACTCCACCCGTTCGTGAAGCCTTCGAAGAGGAAGAAGCTAAAAGTACCTCCTGGGCCTGCCAGGCCATTCATTCCACTCTGAGAATACAGCAGTGAAGACGTTGCGCTCCCCTGCGTCATTCAGCAATTATATCAAGTCGTGCGAAAAGTGTTCTCAACAAAAGCCATCCACACTATTGGACGTGTTATCAATGTTCTCATTTCAGTAGGAGATGAGCGCAGCGGTGTGTCACATAGGACGTACCCTTGTGAGCATCCTGTCCAAGAACCTTGCTGCCATATAGCATCTCTGGCTCGTGTCATAGCGCAGGAGCTACTGAAATGATCTCCCGTCAGCAACGGAGGGAATGCTAGCATAGCACTTTGTGATCCTTGAAGCGGAATGAGCTTCCACAGTAGAGTTTTCTCCTAGGTACTTTTTCCATCAGAAAAGCGTAGCCCCGGGAAGAAGAGAGGCAACCGCCTACTACCTCACTTTGCCCATACAGTGTTTGCAACGTGGAAATGCACGTGCAGCTAGCAGTCCCCGTACTCTAACCGAGTGACTCTCTCACACAGCACAGGAGTGAACGCTTTGAAAGCTGCCAAGTTACTCGGGAATGAACATGTTCCTGAGAAGTGGCTTTAAGCATGAACGCAGCACTAGATCAATGTGCTCATAGCAGTGGAATTGGAAATGAGTGCCTTGTACCACATCACATACCCTCTTCAGAACTTATGATCAGCTCTCTTGCTCTGTTATTTATACCTTGCTGTGTTTCAGTGCAACGATCTACAGAATCACTTTCTCGTCCTCAACGGACTGCGTGAAAGCACAGGACTAAGACAGCTATGAAATGCAGGATCTTCTATGGCACACGGTCCTCTACCTGTGGCCGTCATCTAGCTTTAGCCCTAGCCCTAATCCTATATGTAACATTAACCCAAACGCTAATGCTAAACCTATCCCTAACGCTAACCCTAACCCTAACCCTAACCCTAACCCTATCCCTAACCCTAACGCTAACCCTAACCCTATCCCTATCCCTACCCTCATGATAAAGCTTATCCTTTCCATAATCGTAATGCTAGCCCTAACCCTAACTCTATCTTTAAACAGAAATCTTCTGATATATCAGAGCTGTGGGTTGTGTCCTAAACTAAATGCTTCTGAAATCATTTTCAATCCGTAGTGAATGAACAGGAGCATAGCAGTTTCAGACCTCCGCAGGACAATGAGCTGCGAGTGTGGGCTTTTCGCCGCTCTCTTTTGTCCGGGAAAACAGCAGAGGCCGAAGATCTCCTGCAGCTACTGACTACTGTGTCTTGTGGACAAAACTGTTTCTCGAACGTACATATGCCCATGAAGCTCACAGCCCACTGACTCTATGCGATTGAATTTCCTTCTGATAGAATAGCAAGGAATTCATGGAAAGCTTCCAAACAACTAGGGACTCAGGATGTCTCATACAAGTCCCTTATTAGAAAACTTCATCTCCAGCGGGTAACACTAGGTCAATGCACTCGTTTCAGTAGAGTGCGAAATGTGTGGGATGCCGCTAGAAGCCACCGATTCGGAACGTCATTTCAATTGGTTTTCTGTAGGATCACCTTGGCGGTAACTTTGCTAGCCACAGACTTGTGGAATCACGTTGCCCAAAACAAATGAGTGAACGGAAGCACAGGACTATGCCAACTATGACCCAGAGTAAGCTTGGCTACCACTGTTTTCGCCAAATTACGCGTTCTGCGAGCAAAGCGTATGCGGACGTTGGAAGGCCGCTAGGCCATGCTACGCGACTTGGCCTCCAAGTCTCGGAAGACCTAAGGGAATGTCAATGTCAGAGTAGCCTGTGGGGCTCCCAGTGGAAGATAATACATTCCTGAAGATTTGTTTGCTCCTCAAACGCACTCGGGAATCAACCTATTTCGTAGGAAGCGGGTTTTTCTCCAAAGCCGTCTCAGTGTTCAACGTCTTCTCAATGTTGTCATTTCCGTAGCGGATGTGATGGGAGAAGAAGACTGTAGCCTAAGAAACCATGGAGACTACACCACGTCCCTCGGACTCCACCCGTTCGTGAAGCCTTCGAAGAGGAAGAAGCTAAAAGTACCTCCTGGGCCTGCCAGGCCATTCATTCCACTCTGAGAATACAGCAGTGAAGACGTTGCGCTCCCCTGCGTCATTCAGCAATTATATCAAGTCGTGCGAAAAGTGTTCTCAACAAAAGCCATCCACACTATTGGACGTGTTATCAATGTTCTCATTTCAGTAGGAGATGAGCGCAGCGGTGTGTCACATAGGACGTACCCTTGTGAGCATCCTGTCCAAGAACCTTGCTGCCATATAGCATCTCTGGCTCGTGTCATAGCGCAGGAGCTACTGAAATGATCTCCCGTCAGCAACGGAGGGAATGCTAGCATAGCACTTTGTGATCCTTGAAGCGGAATGAGCTTCCACAGTAGAGTTTTCTCCTAGGTACTTTTTCCATCAGAAAAGCGTAGCCCCGGGAAGAAGAGAGGCAACCGCCTACTACCTCACTTTGCCCATACAGTGTTTGCAACGTGGAAATGCACGTGCAGCTAGCAGTCCCCGTACTCTAACCGAGTGACTCTCTCACACAGCACAGGAGTGAACGCTTTGAAAGCTGCCAAGTTACTCGGGAATGAACATGTTCCTGAGAAGTGGCTTTAAGCATGAACGCAGCACTAGATCAATGTGCTCATAGCAGTGGAATTGGAAATGAGTGCCTTGTACCACATCACATACCCTCTTCAGAACTTATGATCAGCTCTCTTGCTCTGTTATTTATACCTTGCTGTGTTTCAGTGCAACGATCTACAGAATCACTTTCTCGTCCTCAACGGACTGCGTGAAAGCACAGGACTAAGACAGCTATGAAATGCAGGATCTTCTATGGCACACGGTCCTCTACCTGTGGCCGTCATCTAGCTTTAGCCCTAGCCCTAATCCTATATGTAACATTAACCCAAACGCTAATGCTAAACCTATCCCTAACGCTAACCCTAACCCTAACCCTAACCCTAACCCTATCCCTAACCCTAACGCTAACCCTAACCCTATCCCTATCCCTACCCTCATGATAAAGCTTATCCTTTCCATAATCGTAATGCTAGCCCTAACCCTAACTCTATCTTTAAACAGAAATCTTCTGATATATCAGAGCTGTGGGTTGTGTCCTAAACTAAATGCTTCTGAAATCATTTTCAATCCGTAGTGAATGAACAGGAGCATAGCAGTTTCAGACCTCCGCAGGACAATGAGCTGCGAGTGTGGGCTTTTCGCCGCTCTCTTTTGTCCGGGAAAACAGCAGAGGCCGAAGATCTCCTGCAGCTACTGACTACTGTGTCTTGTGGACAAAACTGTTTCTCGAACGTACATATGCCCATGAAGCTCACAGCCCACTGACTCTATGCGATTGAATTTCCTTCTGATAGAATAGCAAGGAATTCATGGAAAGCTTCCAAACAACTAGGGACTCAGGATGTCTCATACAAGTCCCTTATTAGAAAACTTCATCTCCAGCGGGTAACACTAGGTCAATGCACTCGTTTCAGTAGAGTGCGAAATGTGTGGGATGCCGCTAGAAGCCACCGATTCGGAACGTCATTTCAATTGGTTTTCTGTATGATCACCTTGGCGGTAACTTTGCTAGCCACAGACTTGTGGAATCACGTTGCCCAAAACAAATGAGTGAACGGAAGCACAGGACTATGCCAACTATGACCCAGAGTAAGCTTGGCTACCACTGTTTTCGCCAAATTACGCGTTCTGCGAGCAAAGCGTATGCGGACGTTGGAAGGCCGCTAGGCCATGCTACGCGACTTGGCCTCCAAGTCTCGGAAGACCTAAGGGAATGTCAATGTCAGAGTAGCCTGTGGGGCTCCCAGTGGAAGATAATACATTCCTGAAGATTTGTTTGCTCCTCAAACGCACTCGGGAATCAACCTATTTCGTAGGAAGCGGGTTTTTCTCCAAAGCCGTCTCAGTGTTGAACGTCTTCTCAATGTTGTCATTTCCGTAGCGGATGTGATGGGAGAAGAAGACTGTAGCCTAAGAAACCATGGAGACTACACCACGTCCCTCGGACTCCACCCGTTCGTGAAGCCTTCGAAGAGGAAGAAGCTAAAAGTACCTCCTGGGCCTGCCAGGCCATTCATTCCACTCTGAGAATACAGCAGTGAAGACGTTGCGCTCCCCTGCGTCATTCAGCAATTATATCAAGTCGTGCGAAAAGTGTTCTCAACAAAAGCCATCCACACTATTGGACGTGTTATCAATGTTCTCATTTCAGTAGGAGATGAGCGCAGCGGTGTGTCACATAGGACGTACCCTTGTGAGCATCCTGTCCAAGAACCTTGCTGCCATATAGCATCTCTGGCTCGTGTCATAGCGCAGGAGCTACTGAAATGATCTCCCGTCAGCAACGGAGGGAATGCTAGCATAGCACTTTGTGATCCTTGAAGCGGAATGAGCTTCCACAGTAGAGTTTTCTCCTAGGTACTTTTTCCATCAGAAAAGCGTAGCCCCGGGAAGAAGAGAGGCAACCGCCTACTACCTCACTTTGCCCATACAGTGTTTGCAACGTGGAAATGCACGTGCAGCTAGCAGTCCCCGTACTCTAACCGAGTGACTCTCTCACACAGCACAGGAGTGAACGCTTTGAAAGCTGCCAAGTTACTCGGGAATGAACATGTTCCTGAGAAGTGGCTTTAAGCATGAACGCAGCACTAGATCAATGTGCTCATAGCAGTGGAATTGGAAATGAGTGCCTTGTACCACATCACATACCCTCTTCAGAACGTATGATCAGCTCTCTTGCTCTGTTATTTTTACCTTGCTGTGTTTCAGTGCAACGATCTACAGAATCACTTTCTCGTCCTCAACGGAC
Source organism: Desmodus rotundus (assembly GCF_022682495.2). NCBI lineage: Eukaryota > Metazoa > Chordata > Mammalia > Chiroptera > Phyllostomidae > Desmodus > Desmodus rotundus. The sequence goes on from NW_026527334.1 coordinate 6,408, forward strand.
TGCGTGAAAGCACAGGACTAAGACAGCTATGAAATGCAGGATCTTCCATGGCACACTGTCCTCTACCTGTGGCCGTCATCTAGCTTTAGCCCTAGCCCTAAACCTATATGTAACATTAACCCAAACGCTAATGCTAAACCTATCCCTAACGCTAACCCTAACCCTAACACTAACCCTATCCATAACCCTAACGCTAACCCTAACCCTATCCCTATCCCTACCCTCCTGATAAAGCTTATCCTTTCCATAATCGTAATGCTAGCCCTAACCCTAACTCTATCTTTAAACAGAAATCTTCTGATATATCAGAGCTGTGGGTTGTGTCCTAAAGCAAATGCTTCTGAAATCATTTTCAATCCGTAGTGAATGAACAGAAGCATAGCAGTTTCAGACCTCCGCAGGACAATGAGCTGCGAGTGTGGGCTTTTCGCCGCTCTCTTTTGTCCGGGAAAACAGCAGAGGTCGAAGATCTCCTGCAGCTACTGACTACTGTGTCTTGTGGACAAAACTGTTTCTCGAACGTACATATGCCCATGAAGCTCACAGCCCACTGACTCTATGCGATTGAATTTCCTTCTGATAGAATAGCAAGGAATTCATGGAAAGCTTCCAAACAACTAGGGACTCAGGATGTCTCATACAAGTCCCTTATTAGAAAACTTCATCTCCAGCGGGTAACACTAGGTCAATGCACTCGTTTCAGTAGAGTGCGAAATGTGTGGGATGCCGCTAGAAGCCACCGATTCGGAACGTCATTTCAATTGGTTTTCTGTAGGATCACCTTGGCGGTAACTTTGCTAGCCACAGACTTGTGGAATCACGTTGCCCAAAACAAATGAGTGAACGGAAGCACAGGACTATGCCAACTATGACCCAGAGTAAGCTTGGCTACCACTGTTTTCGCCAAATTACGCGTTCTGCGAGCAAAGCGTATGCGGACGTTGGAAGGCCGCTAGGCCATGCTACGCGACTTGGCCTCCAAGTCTCGGAAGACCTAAGGGAATGTCAATGTCAGAGTAGCCTGTGGGGCTCCCAGTGGAAGATAATACATTCCTGAAGATTTGTTTGCTCCTCAAACGCACTGGGGAATCAACCTATTTCGTAGGAAGCGGGTTTTTCTCCAAAGCCGTCTCAGTGTTCAACGTCTTCTCAATGTTGTCATTTCCGTAGCGGATGTGATGGGAGAAGAAGACTGTAGCCTAAGAAACCATGGAGACTACACCACGTCCCTCGGACTCCACCCGTTCGTGAAGCCTTCGAAGAGGAAGAAGCTAAAAGTACCTCCTGGGCCTGCCAGGCCATTCATTCCACTCTGAGAATACAGCAGTGAAGACGTTGCGCTCCCCTGCGTCATTCAGCAATTATATCAAGTCGTGCGAAAAGTGTTCTCAACAAAAGCCATCCACACTATTGGACGTGTTATCAATGTTCTCATTTCAGTAGGAGATGAGCGCAGCGGTGTGTCACATAGGACGTACCCTTGTGAGCATCCTGTCCAAGAACCTTGCTGCCATATAGCATCTCTGGCTCGTGTCATAGCGCAGGAGCTACTGAAATGATCTCCCGTCAGCAACGGAGGGAATGCTAGCATAGCACTTTGTGATCCTTGAAGCGGAATGAGCTTCCACAGTAGAGTTTTCTCCTAGGTACTTTTTCCATCAGAAAAGCGTAGCCCCGGGAAGAAGAGAGGCAACCGCCTACTACCTCACTTTGCCCATACAGTGTTTGCAATGTGGAAATGCACGTGCAGCTAGCAGTCCCCGTACTCTAACCGAGTGACTCTCTCACACAGCACAGGAGTGAACGCTTTGAAAGCTGCCAAGTTACTCGGGAATGAACATGTTCCTGAGAAGTGGCTTTAAGCATGAACGCAGCACTAGATCAATGTGCTCATAGCAGTTGAATTGGAAATGAGTGCCTTGTACCACATCACATACCCTCTTCAGAACGTATGATCAGCTCTCTTGCTCTGTTATTTTTACCTTGCTCTGTTCCAGTGCAACGATCTACAGAATCACTTTCTCGTCCTCAACGGACTGCGTGAAAGCACAGGACGAAGACACCTATGAAATGCACGATCTTCTATGGCACACTGTCCGCTACCTGTGGCCGTCATCTAGCTTTAGCCCTAGCCCTAAACCTATATGTAACATTAACCCAAACGCTAATGCTAAACCTATCCCTAACGCTAACCCTAACCCTAACACTAACCCTATCCATAACCCTAACGCTAACCCTAACCCTATCCCTATCTCTACCCTCCTGATAAAGCTTATCCTTTCCATAATCGTAATGCTAGCCCTAACCCTAACTCTATCTTTAAACAGAAATCTTCTGATATATCAGAGCTGTGGGTTGTGTCCTAAACTAAATGCTTCTGAAATCATTTTCAATCCGTAGTGAATGAACAGGAGCATAGCAGTTTCAGACCTCCGCAGGACAATGAGCTGCGAGTGTGGGCTTTTCGCCGCTCTCTTTTGTCCGGGAAAACAGCAGAGGCCGAAGATCTCCTGCAGCTACTGACTACTGTGTCTTGTGGACAAAACTGTTTCTCGAACGTACATATGCCCATGAAGCTCACAGCCCACTGACTCTATGCGATTGAATTTCCTTCTGATAGAATAACAAGGAATTCATGGAAAGCTTCCAAACAACTAGGGACTCAGGATGTCTCATACAAGTCCCTTATTAGAAAACTTCATCTCCAGCGGGTAACACTAGGTCAATGCACTCGTTTCAGTAGAGTGCGAAATGTGTGGGATGCCGCTAGAAGCCACCGATTCGGAACGTCATTTCAATTGGTTTTCTGTAGGATCACCTTGGCGGTAACTTTGCTAGCCACAGACTTGTGGAATCACGTTGCCCAAAACAAATGAGTGAACGGAAGCACAGGACTATGCCAACTATGACCCAGAGTAAGCTTGGCTACCACTGTTTTCGCCAAATTACGCGTTCTGCGAGCAAAGCGTATGCGGACGTTGGAAGGCCGCTAGGCCATGCTACGCGACTTGGCCTCCAAGTCTCGGAAGACCTAAGGGAATGTCAATGTCAGAGTAGCCTGTGGGGCTCCCAGTGGAAGATAATACATTCCTGAAGATTTGTTTGCTCCTCAAACGCACTCGGGAATCAACCTATTTCGTAGGAAGCGGGTTTTTCTCCAAAGCCGTCTCAGTGTTCAACGTCTTCTCAATGTTGTCATTTCCGTAGCGGATGTGATGGGAGAAGAAGACTGTAGCCTAAGAAACCATGGAGACTACACCACGTCCCTCGGACTCCACCCGTTCATGAAGCCTTCGAAGAGGAAGAAGCTAAAAGTACCTCCTGGGCCTGCCAGGCCATTCATTCCACTCTGAGAATACAGCAGTGAAGACGTTGCGCTCCCCTGCGTCATTCAGCAATTATATCAAGTCGTGCGAAAAGTGTTCTCAACAAAAGCCATCCACACTATTGGACGTGTTATCAATGTTCTCATTTCAGTAGGAGATGAAAGCAGCAGTGTGTCACATAGGACGTACCCTTGTGAGCATCCTGTCCAAGAACCTTGCTGCCATATAGCATCTCTGGCTCGTGTCATAGCGCAGGAGCTACTGAAATGATCTCCCGTCAGCAACGGAGGGAATGCTAGCATAGCACTTTGTGATCCTTGAAGCGGAATGAGCTTCCACAGTAGAGTTTTCTCCTAAGTACTTTTTCCATCAGAAAAGCGTAACCCCGGGAAGAAGAGAGGCAACCGCCTACTACCTCACTTTGCCCATACAGTGTTTGCAACGTGGAAATGCACGTGCAGCTAGCAGTCCCCGTACTCTATCCGAGTGACTCTCTCACACAGCACAGGAGTGAACGCTTTGAAAGCTGCCAAGTTACTCGGGAATGAACATGTTCCTGAGAAGTGGCTTTAAGCATGAACGCAGCACTAGATCAATGTGCTCATAGCAGTTGAATTGGAAATGAGTGCCTTGTACCACATCACATACCCTCTTCAGAACTTATGATCAGCTCTCTTGCTCTGTTATTTTTACCTTGCTGTGTTTCAGTGCAACGATCTACAGAATCACTTTCTCGTCCTCAACGGACTGCGTGAAAGCACAGGACTAAGACAGCTATGAAATGCAGGATCTTCTATGTCACACTGTCCTCTACCTGTGGCCGTCATCTAGCTTTAGCCCTAGCCCTAAACCTATATGTAACATTAACCCAAACGCTAATGCTAAACCTATCCCTAACGCTAACCCTAACCCTAACCCTAACCCTAACCCTATCCATAACCCTAACCCTAACCCTATCCCTAACCCTAACGCTAACCCTAACCCTATCCCTATCCCTACCCTCATGATAAAGCTTATCCTTTCCATAATCGTAATGCTAGCCCTAACCCTAACTCTATCTTTAAACAGAAATCTTCTGATATATCAGAGCTGTGGGTTGTGTCCTAAAGCAAATGCTACTGAAATCATTTTCAATCCGTAGTGAATGAACAGGAGCATAGCAGTTTCAGGCCTCCGCAGGACAATGAGCTGCGAGTGTGGGCTTTTCGCCGCTCTCTTTTGTCCGGGAAAACAGCAGAGGCCGAAGATCTCCTGCAGCTACTGACTACTGTGTCTTGTGGACAAAACTGTTTCTCGAACGTACATATGCCCATGAAGCTCACAGCCCACTGACTCTATGCGATTGAATTTCCTTCTGATAGAATAGCAAGGAATTCATGGAAAGCTTCCAAACAACTAGGGACTCAGGATGTCTCATACAAGTCCCTTATTAGAAAACTTCATCTCCAGCGGGTAACACTAGGTCAATGCACTCTTTTCAGTAGAGTGCGAAATGTGTGGGATGCCGCTAGAAGCCACCGATTCGGAACGTCATTTCAATTGGTTTTCTGTATGATCACCTTGGCGGTAACTTTGCTAGCCACAGACTTGTGGAATCACGTTGCCCAAAACAAATGAGTGAACGGAAGCACAGGACTATGCCAACTATGACCCAGAGTAAGCTTGGCTACCACTGTTTTCGCCAAATTACGCGTTCTGCGAGCAAAGCGTATGCGGACGTTGGAAGGCCGCTAGGCCATGCTACGCGACTTGGCCTCCAAGTCTCGGAAGACCTAAGGGAATGTCAATGTCAGAGTAGCCTGTGGGGCTCCCAGTGGAAGATAATACATTCCTGAAGATTTGTTTGCTCCTCAAACGCACTCGGGAATCAACCTATTTCGTAGGAAGCGGGTTTTTCTCCAAAGCCGTCTCAGTGTTCAACGTCTTCTCAATGTTGTCATTTCCGTAGCGGATGTGATGGGAGAAGAAGACTGTAGCCTAAGAAACCATGGAGACTATACCACGTCCCTCGGACTCCACCCGTTCGTGAAGCCTTCGAAGAGGAAGAAGCTAAAAGTACCTCCTGGGCCTGCCAGGCCATTCATTCCACTCTGAGAATACAGCAGTGAAGACGTTGCGCTCCCCTGCGTCATTCAGCAATTATATCAAGTCGTGCGAAAAGTGTTCTCAACAAAAGCCATCCACACTATTGGACGTGTTATCAATGTTCTCATTTCAGTAGGAGATGAAAGCAGCGGTGTGTCACATAGGACGTACCCTTGTGAGCATCCTGTCCAAGAACCTTGCTGCCATATAGCATCTCTGGCTCGTGTCATAGCGCAGGAGCTACTGAAATGATCTCCCGTCAGCAACGGAGGGAATGCTAGCATAGCACTTTGTGATCCTTGAAGCGGAATGAGCTTCCACAGTAGAGTTTTCTCCTAGGTACTTTTTCCATCAGAAAAGCGTAGCCCCGGGAAGAAGAGAGGCAACCGCCTACTACCTCACTTTGCCCATACAGTGTTTGCAACGTGGAAATGCACGTGCAGCTAGCAGTCCCCGTACTCTATCCGAGTGACTCTCTCACACAGCACAGGAGTGAACGCTTTGAAAGCTGCCAAGTTACTCGGGAATGAACATGTTCCTGAGAAGTGGCTTTAAGCATGAACGCAGCACTAGATCAATGTGCTCATAGCAGTGGAATTGGAAATGAGTGCCTTGTACCACATCACATACCCTCTTCAGAACGTATGATCAGCTCTCTTGCTCTGTTATTTTTACCTTGCTGTGTTTCAGTGCAACGATCTACAGAATCACTTTCTCGTCCTCAACGGACTGCGTGAAAGCACAGGACTAAGACAGCTATGAAATGCAGGATCTTCCATGGCACACTGTCCTCTACCTGTGGCCGTCATCTAGCTTTAGCCCTAGCCCTAAACCTATATGTAACATTAACCCAAACGCTAATGCTAAACCTATCCCTAACGCTAACCCTAACCCTAACACTAACCCTATCCATAACCCTAACGCTAACCCTAACCCTATCCCTATCCCTACCCTCCTGATAAAGCTTATCCTTTCCATAATCGTAATGCTAGCCCTAACCCTAACTCTATCTTTAAACAGAAATCTTCTGATATATCAGAGCTGTGGGTTGTGTCCTAAAGCAAATGCTTCTGAAATCATTTTCAATCCGTAGTGAATGAACAGAAGCATAGCAGTTTCAGACCTCCGCAGGACAATGAGCTGCGAGTGTGGGCTTTTCGCCGCTCTCTTTTGTCCGGGAAAACAGCAGAGGTCGAAGATCTCCTGCAGCTACTGACTACTGTGTCTTGTGGACAAAACTGTTTCTCGAACGTACATATGCCCATGAAGCTCACAGCCCACTGACTCTATGCGATTGAATTTCCTTCTGATAGAATAGCAAGGAATTCATGGAAAGCTTCCAAACAACTAGGGACTCAGGATGTCTCATACAAGTCCCTTATTAGAAAACTTCATCTCCAGCGGGTAACACTAGGTCAATGCACTCGTTTCAGTAGAGTGCGAAATGTGTGGGATGCCGCTAGAAGCCACCGATTCGGAACGTCATTTCAATTGGTTTTCTGTAGGATCACCTTGGCGGTAACTTTGCTAGCCACAGACTTGTGGAATCACGTTGCCCAAAACAAATGAGTGAACGGAAGCACAGGACTATGCCAACTATGACCCAGAGTAAGCTTGGCTACCACTGTTTTCGCCAAATTACGCGTTCTGCGAGCAAAGCGTATGCGGACGTTGGAAGGCCGCTAGGCCATGCTACGCGACTTGGCCTCCAAGTCTCGGAAGACCTAAGGGAATGTCAATGTCAGAGTAGCCTGTGGGGCTCCCAGTGGAAGATAATACATTCCTGAAGATTTGTTTGCTCCTCAAACGCACTGGGGAATCAACCTATTTCGTAGGAAGCGGGTTTTTCTCCAAAGCCGTCTCAGTGTTCAACGTCTTCTCAATGTTGTCATTTCCGTAGCGGATGTGATGGGAGAAGAAGACTGTAGCCTAAGAAACCATGGAGACTACACCACGTCCCTCGGACTCCACCCGTTCGTGAAGCCTTCGAAGAGGAAGAAGCTAAAAGTACCTCCTGGGCCTGCCAGGCCATTCATTCCACTCTGAGAATACAGCAGTGAAGACGTTGCGCTCCCCTGCGTCATTCAGCAATTATATCAAGTCGTGCGAAAAGTGTTCTCAACAAAAGCCATCCACACTATTGGACGTGTTATCAATGTTCTCATTTCAGTAGGAGATGAGCGCAGCGGTGTGTCACATAGGACGTACCCTTGTGAGCATCCTGTCCAAGAACCTTGCTGCCATATAGCATCTCTGGCTCGTGTCATAGCGCAGGAGCTACTGAAATGATCTCCCGTCAGCAACGGAGGGAATGCTAGCATAGCACTTTGTGATCCTTGAAGCGGAATGAGCTTCCACAGTAGAGTTTTCTCCTAGGTACTTTTTCCATCAGAAAAGCGTAGCCCCGGGAAGAAGAGAGGCAACCGCCTACTACCTCACTTTGCCCATACAGTGTTTGCAATGTGGAAATGCACGTGCAGCTAGCAGTCCCCGTACTCTAACCGAGTGACTCTCTCACACAGCACAGGAGTGAACGCTTTGAAAGCTGCCAAGTTACTCGGGAATGAACATGTTCCTGAGAAGTGGCTTTAAGCATGAACGCAGCACTAGATCAATGTGCTCATAGCAGTTGAATTGGAAATGAGTGCCTTGTACCACATCACATACCCTCTTCAGAACGTATGATCAGCTCTCTTGCTCTGTTATTTTTACCTTGCTCTGTTCCAGTGCAACGATCTACAGAATCACTTTCTCGTCCTCAACGGACTGCGTGAAAGCACAGGACGAAGACACCTATGAAATGCACGATCTTCTATGGCACACTGTCCGCTACCTGTGGCCGTCATCTAGCTTTAGCCCTAGCCCTAAACCTATATGTAACATTAACCCAAACGCTAATGCTAAACCTATCCCTAACGCTAACCCTAACCCTAACACTAACCCTATCCATAACCCTAACGCTAACCCTAACCCTATCCCTATCTCTACCCTCCTGATAAAGCTTATCCTTTCCATAATCGTAATGCTAGCCCTAACCCTAACTCTATCTTTAAACAGAAATCTTCTGATATATCAGAGCTGTGGGTTGTGTCCTAAACTAAATGCTTCTGAAATCATTTTCAATCCGTAGTGAATGAACAGGAGCATAGCAGTTTCAGACCTCCGCAGGACAATGAGCTGCGAGTGTGGGCTTTTCGCCGCTCTCTTTTGTCCGGGAAAACAGCAGAGGCCGAAGATCTCCTGCAGCTACTGACTACTGTGTCTTGTGGACAAAACTGTTTCTCGAACGTACATATGCCCATGAAGCTCACAGCCCACTGACTCTATGCGATTGAATTTCCTTCTGATAGAATAACAAGGAATTCATGGAAAGCTTCCAAACAACTAGGGACTCAGGATGTCTCATACAAGTCCCTTATTAGAAAACTTCATCTCCAGCGGGTAACACTAGGTCAATGCACTCGTTTCAGTAGAGTGCGAAATGTGTGGGATGCCGCTAGAAGCCACCGATTCGGAACGTCATTTCAATTGGTTTTCTGTAGGATCACCTTGGCGGTAACTTTGCTAGCCACAGACTTGTGGAATCACGTTGCCCAAAACAAATGAGTGAACGGAAGCACAGGACTATGCCAACTATGACCCAGAGTAAGCTTGGCTACCACTGTTTTCGCCAAATTACGCGTTCTGCGAGCAAAGCGTATGCGGACGTTGGAAGGCCGCTAGGCCATGCTACGCGACTTGGCCTCCAAGTCTCGGAAGACCTAAGGGAATGTCAATGTCAGAGTAGCCTGTGGGGCTCCCAGTGGAAGATAATACATTCCTGAAGATTTGTTTGCTCCTCAAACGCACTCGGGAATCAACCTATTTCGTAGGAAGCGGGTTTTTCTCCAAAGCCGTCTCAGTGTTCAACGTCTTCTCAATGTTGTCATTTCCGTAGCGGATGTGATGGGAGAAGAAGACTGTAGCCTAAGAAACCATGGAGACTACACCACGTCCCTCGGACTCCACCCGTTCATGAAGCCTTCGAAGAGGAAGAAGCTAAAAGTACCTCCTGGGCCTGCCAGGCCATTCATTCCACTCTGAGAATACAGCAGTGAAGACGTTGCGCTCCCCTGCGTCATTCAGCAATTATATCAAGTCGTGCGAAAAGTGTTCTCAACAAAAGCCATCCACACTATTGGACGTGTTATCAATGTTCTCATTTCAGTAGGAGATGAAAGCAGCAGTGTGTCACATAGGACGTACCCTTGTGAGCATCCTGTCCAAGAACCTTGCTGCCATATAGCATCTCTGGCTCGTGTCATAGCGCAGGAGCTACTGAAATGATCTCCCGTCAGCAACGGAGGGAATGCTAGCATAGCACTTTGTGATCCTTGAAGCGGAATGAGCTTCCACAGTAGAGTTTTCTCCTAAGTACTTTTTCCATCAGAAAAGCGTAGCCCCGGGAAGAAGAGAGGCAACCGCCTACTACCTCACTTTGCCCATACAGTGTTTGCAACGTGGAAATGCACGTGCAGCTAGCAGTCCCCGTACTCTATCCGAGTGACTCTCTCACACAGCACAGGAGTGAACGCTTTGAAAGCTGCCAAGTTACTCGGGAATGAACATGTTCCTGAGAAGTGGCTTTAAGCATGAACGCAGCACTAGATCAATGTGCTCATAGCAGTTGAATTGGAAATGAGTGCCTTGTACCACATCACATACCCTCTTCAGAACTTATGATCAGCTCTCTTGCTCTGTTATTTTTACCTTGCTGTGTTTCAGTGCAACGATCTACAGAATCACTTTCTCGTCCTCAACGGACTGCGTGAAAGCACAGGACTAAGACAGCTATGAAATGCAGGATCTTCTATGTCACACTGTCCTCTACCTGTGGCCGTCATCTAGCTTTAGCCCTAGCCCTAAACCTATATGTAACATTAACCCAAACGCTAATGCTAAACCTATCCCTAACGCTAACCCTAACCCTAACCCTAACCCTAACCCTATCCATAACCCTAACCCTAACCCTATCCCTAACCCTAACGCTAACCCTAACCCTATCCCTATCCCTACCCTCATGATAAAGCTTATCCTTTCCATAATCGTAATGCTAGCCCTAACCCTAACTCTATCTTTAAACAGAAATCTTCTGATATATCAGAGCTGTGGGTTGTGTCCTAAAGCAAATGCTACTGAAATCATTTTCAATCCGTAGTGAATGAACAGGAGCATAGCAGTTTCAGGCCTCCGCAGGACAATGAGCTGCGAGTGTGGGCTTTTCGCCGCTCTCTTTTGTCCGGGAAAACAGCAGAGGCCGAAGATCTCCTGCAGCTACTGACTACTGTGTCTTGTGGACAAAACTGTTTCTCGAACGTACATATGCCCATGAAGCTCACAGCCCACTGACTCTATGCGATTGAATTTCCTTCTGATAGAATAGCAAGGAATTCATGGAAAGCTTCCAAACAACTAGGGACTCAGGATGTCTCATACAAGTCCCTTATTAGAAAACTTCATCTCCAGCGGGTAACACTAGGTCAATGCACTCTTTTCAGTAGAGTGCGAAATGTGTGGGATGCCGCTAGAAGCCACCGATTCGGAACGTCATTTCAATTGGTTTTCTGTAGGATCACCTTGGCGGTAACTTTGCTAGCCACAGACTTGTGGAATCACGTTGCCCAAAACAAATGAGTGAACGGAAGCACAGGACTATGCCAACTATGACCCAGAGTAAGCTTGGCTACCACTGTTTTCGCCAAATTACGCGTTCTGCGAGCAAAGCGTATGCGGACGTTGGAAGGCCGCTAGGCCATGCTACGCGACTTGGCCTCCAAGTCTCGGAAGACCTAAGGGAATGTCAATGTCAGAGTAGCCTGTGGGGCTCCCAGTGGAAGATAATACATTCCTGAAGATTTGTTTGCTCCTCAAACGCACTCGGGAATCAACCTATTTCGTAGGAAGCGGGTTTTTCTCCAAAGCCGTCTCAGTGTTCAACGTCTTCTCAATGTTGTCATTTCCGTAGCGGATGTGATGGGAGAAGAAGACTGTAGCCTAAGAAACCATGGAGACTATACCACGTCCCTCGGACTCCACCCGTTCGTGAAGCATTCGAAGAGGAAGAAGCTAAAAGTACCTCCTGGGCCTGCCAGGCCATTCATTCCACTCTGAGAATACAGCAGTGAAGACGTTGCGCTCCCCTGCGTCATTCAGCAATTATATCAAGTCGTGCGAAAAGTGTTCTCAACAAAAGCCATCCACACTATTGGACGTGTTATCAATGTTCTCATTTCAGTAGGAGATGAAAGCAGCGGTGTGTCACATAGGACGTACCCTTGTGAGCATCCTGTCCAAGAACCTTGCTGCCATATAGCATCTCTGGCTCGTGTCATAGCGCAGGAGCTACTGAAATGATCTCCCGTCAGCAACGGAGGGAATGCTAGCATAGCACTTTGTGATCCTTGAAGCGGAATGAGCTTCCACAGTAGAGTTTTCTCCTAGGTACTTTTTCCATCAGAAAAGCGTAGCCCCGGGAAGAAGAGAGGCAACCGCCTACTACCTCACTTTGCCCATACAGTGTTTGCAACGTGGAAATGCAGGTGCAGCTAGCAGTCCCCGTACTCTATCCGAGTGACTCTGTCACACAGCACAGGAGTGAACGCTTTGAAAGCTGCCAAGTTACTCGGGAATGAACATGTTCCTGAGAAGTGGCTTTAAGCATGAACGCAGCACTAGATCAATGTGCTCATAGCAGTTGAATTGGAAATGAGTGCCTTGTACCATATCACATACCCTCTACAGAACGTATGATCAGCTCTCTTGCTCTGTTATTTTTACCTTGCTCTGTTTCAGTGCAACGATCTACAGAATCACTTTCTCGTCCTCAACGGACTGCGTGAAAGCACAGGACTAAGACAGCTATGAAATGCACGATCTTCTATGGCACACGGTCCTCTACCTGTGGCCGTCATCTAGCTTTAGCCCTAGCCCTAATCCTATATGTAACATTAACCCAAACGCTAATGCTAAACCTATCCCTAACGCTAACCCTAACCCTAACCCTAACCCTAACCCTATCCCTAACCCTAACGCTAACCCTAACCCTATCCCTATCCCTACCCTCATGATAAAGCTTATCCTTTCCATAATCGTAATGCTAGCCCTAACCCTAACTCTATCTTTAAACAGAAATCTTCTGATATATCAGAGCTGTGGGTTGTGTCCTAAACTAAATGCTTCTGAAATCATTTTCAATCCGTAGTGAATGAACAGGAGCATAGCAGTTTCAGACCTCCGCAGGACAATGAGCTGCGAGTGTGGGCTTTTCGCCGCTCTCTTTTGTCCGGGAAAACAGCAGAGGCCGAAGATCTCCTGCAGCTACTGACTACTGTGTCTTGTGGACAAAACTGTTTCTCGAACGTACATATGCCCATGAAGCTCACAGCCCACTGACTCTATGCGATTGAATTTCCTTCTGATAGAATAGCAAGGAATTCATGGAAAGCTTCCAAACAACTAGGGACTCAGGATGTCTCATACAAGTCCCTTATTAGAAAACTTCATCTCCAGCGGGTAACACTAGGTCAATGCACTCGTTTCAGTAGAGTGCGAAATGTGTGGGATGCCGCTAGAAGCCACCGATTCGGAACGTCATTTCAATTGGTTTTCTGTAGGATCACCTTGGCGGTAACTTTGCTAGCCACAGACTTGTGGAATCACGTTGCCCAAAACAAATGAGTGAACGGAAGCACAGGACTATGCCAACTATGACCCAGAGTAAGCTTGGCTACCACTGTTTTCGCCAAATTACGCGTTCTGCGAGCAAAGCGTATGCGGACGTTGGAAGGCCGCTAGGCCATGCTACGCGACTTGGCCTCCAAGTCTCGGAAGACCTAAGGGAATGTCAATGTCAGAGTAGCCTGTGGGGCTCCCAGTGGAAGATAATACATTCCTGAAGATTTGTTTGCTCCTCAAACGCACTCGGGAATCAACCTATTTCGTAGGAAGCGGGTTTTTCTCCAAAGCCGTCTCAGTGTTCAACGTCTTCTCAATGTTGTCATTTCCGTAGCGGATGTGATGGGAGAAGAAGACTGTAGCCTAAGAAACCATGGAGACTACACCACGTCCCTCGGACTCCACCCGTTCGTGAAGCCTTCGAAGAGGAAGAAGCTAAAAGTACCTCCTGGGCCTGCCAGGCCATTCATTCCACTCTGAGAATACAGCAGTGAAGACGTTGCGCTCCCCTGCGTCATTCAGCAATTATATCAAGTCGTGCGAAAAGTGTTCTCAACAAAAGCCATCCACACTATTGGACGTGTTATCAATGTTCTCATTTCAGTAGGAGATGAGCGCAGCGGTGTGTCACATAGGACGTACCCTTGTGAGCATCCTGTCCAAGAACCTTGCTGCCATATAGCATCTCTGGCTCGTGTCATAGCGCAGGAGCTACTGAAATGATCTCCCGTCAGCAACGGAGGGAATGCTAGCATAGCACTTTGTGATCCTTGAAGCGGAATGAGCTTCCACAGTAGAGTTTTCTCCTAGGTACTTTTTCCATCAGAAAAGCGTAGCCCCGGGAAGAAGAGAGGCAACCGCCTACTACCTCACTTTGCCCATACAGTGTTTGCAACGTGGAAATGCACGTGCAGCTAGCAGTCCCCGTACTCTAACCGAGTGACTCTCTCACACAGCACAGGAGTGAACGCTTTGAAAGCTGCCAAGTTACTCGGGAATGAACATGTTCCTGAGAAGTGGCTTTAAGCATGAACGCAGCACTAGATCAATGTGCTCATAGCAGTGGAATTGGAAATGAGTGCCTTGTACCACATCACATACCCTCTTCAGAACTTATGATCAGCTCTCTTGCTCTGTTATTTATACCTTGCTGTGTTTCAGTGCAACGATCTACAGAATCACTTTCTCGTCCTCAACGGACTGCGTGAAAGCACAGGACTAAGACAGCTATGAAATGCAGGATCTTCTATGGCACACGGTCCTCTACCTGTGGCCGTCATCTAGCTTTAGCCCTAGCCCTAATCCTATATGTAACATTAACCCAAACGCTAATGCTAAACCTATCCCTAACGCTAACCCTAACCCTAACCCTAACCCTAACCCTATCCCTAACCCTAACGCTAACCCTAACCCTATCCCTATCCCTACCCTCATGATAAAGCTTATCCTTTCCATAATCGTAATGCTAGCCCTAACCCTAACTCTATCTTTAAACAGAAATCTTCTGATATATCAGAGCTGTGGGTTGTGTCCTAAACTAAATGCTTCTGAAATCATTTTCAATCCGTAGTGAATGAACAGGAGCATAGCAGTTTCAGACCTCCGCAGGACAATGAGCTGCGAGTGTGGGCTTTTCGCCGCTCTCTTTTGTCCGGGAAAACAGCAGAGGCCGAAGATCTCCTGCAGCTACTGACTACTGTGTCTTGTGGACAAAACTGTTTCTCGAACGTACATATGCCCATGAAGCTCACAGCCCACTGACTCTATGCGATTGAATTTCCTTCTGATAGAATAGCAAGGAATTCATGGAAAGCTTCCAAACAACTAGGGACTCAGGATGTCTCATACAAGTCCCTTATTAGAAAACTTCATCTCCAGCGGGTAACACTAGGTCAATGCACTCGTTTCAGTAGAGTGCGAAATGTGTGGGATGCCGCTAGAAGCCACCGATTCGGAACGTCATTTCAATTGGTTTTCTGTATGATCACCTTGGCGGTAACTTTGCTAGCCACAGACTTGTGGAATCACGTTGCCCAAAACAAATGAGTGAACGGAAGCACAGGACTATGCCAACTATGACCCAGAGTAAGCTTGGCTACCACTGTTTTCGCCAAATTACGCGTTCTGCGAGCAAAGCGTATGCGGACGTTGGAAGGCCGCTAGGCCATGCTACGCGACTTGGCCTCCAAGTCTCGGAAGACCTAAGGGAATGTCAATGTCAGAGTAGCCTGTGGGGCTCCCAGTGGAAGATAATACATTCCTGAAGATTTGTTTGCTCCTCAAACGCACTCGGGAATCAACCTATTTCGTAGGAAGCGGGTTTTTCTCCAAAGCCGTCTCAGTGTTGAACGTCTTCTCAATGTTGTCATTTCCGTAGCGGATGTGATGGGAGAAGAAGACTGTAGCCTAAGAAACCATGGAGACTACACCACGTCCCTCGGACTCCACCCGTTCGTGAAGCCTTCGAAGAGGAAGAAGCTAAAAGTACCTCCTGGGCCTGCCAGGCCATTCATTCCACTCTGAGAATACAGCAGTGAAGACGTTGCGCTCCCCTGCGTCATTCAGCAATTATATCAAGTCGTGCGAAAAGTGTTCTCAACAAAAGCCATCCACACTATTGGACGTGTTATCAATGTTCTCATTTCAGTAGGAGATGAGCGCAGCGGTGTGTCACATAGGACGTACCCTTGTGAGCATCCTGTCCAAGAACCTTGCTGCCATATAGCATCTCTGGCTCGTGTCATAGCGCAGGAGCTACTGAAATGATCTCCCGTCAGCAACGGAGGGAATGCTAGCATAGCACTTTGTGATCCTTGAAGCGGAATGAGCTTCCACAGTAGAGTTTTCTCCTAGGTACTTTTTCCATCAGAAAAGCGTAGCCCCGGGAAGAAGAGAGGCAACCGCCTACTACCTCACTTTGCCCATACAGTGTTTGCAACGTGGAAATGCACGTGCAGCTAGCAGTCCCCGTACTCTAACCGAGTGACTCTCTCACACAGCACAGGAGTGAACGCTTTGAAAGCTGCCAAGTTACTCGGGAATGAACATGTTCCTGAGAAGTGGCTTTAAGCATGAACGCAGCACTAGATCAATGTGCTCATAGCAGTGGAATTGGAAATGAGTGCCTTGTACCACATCACATACCCTCTTCAGAACGTATGATCAGCTCTCTTGCTCTGTTATTTTTACCTTGCTGTGTTTCAGTGCAACGATCTACAGAATCACTTTCTCGTCCTCAACGGACTGCGTGAAAGCACAGGACTAAGACAGCTATGAAATGCAGGATCTTCCATGGCACACTGTCCTCTACCTGTGGCCGTCATCTAGCTTTAGCCCTAGCCCTAAACCTATATGTAACATTAACCCAAACGCTAATGCTAAACCTATCCCTAACGCTAACCCTAACCCTAACACTAACCCTATCCATAACCCTAACGCTAACCCTAACCCTATCCCTATCCCTACCCTCCTGATAAAGCTTATCCTTTCCATAATCGTAATGCTAGCCCTAACCCTAACTCTATCTTTAAACAGAAATCTTCTGATATATCAGAGCTGTGGGTTGTGTCCTAAAGCAAATGCTTCTGAAATCATTTTCAATCCGTAGTGAATGAACAGAAGCATAGCAGTTTCAGACCTCCGCAGGACAATGAGCTGCGAGTGTGGGCTTTTCGCCGCTCTCTTTTGTCCGGGAAAACAGCAGAGGTCGAAGATCTCCTGCAGCTACTGACTACTGTGTCTTGTGGACAAAACTGTTTCTCGAACGTACATATGCCCATGAAGCTCACAGCCCACTGACTCTATGCGATTGAATTTCCTTCTGATAGAATAGCAAGGAATTCATGGAAAGCTTCCAAACAACTAGGGACTCAGGATGTCTCATACAAGTCCCTTATTAGAAAACTTCATCTCCAGCGGGTAACACTAGGTCAATGCACTCGTTTCAGTAGAGTGCGAAATGTGTGGGATGCCGCTAGAAGCCACCGATTCGGAACGTCATTTCAATTGGTTTTCTGTAGGATCACCTTGGCGGTAACTTTGCTAGCCACAGACTTGTGGAATCACGTTGCCCAAAACAAATGAGTGAACGGAAGCACAGGACTATGCCAACTATGACCCAGAGTAAGCTTGGCTACCACTGTTTTCGCCAAATTACGCGTTCTGCGAGCAAAGCGTATGCGGACGTTGGAAGGCCGCTAGGCCATGCTACGCGACTTGGCCTCCAAGTCTCGGAAGACCTAAGGGAATGTCAATGTCAGAGTAGCCTGTGGGGCTCCCAGTGGAAGATAATACATTCCTGAAGATTTGTTTGCTCCTCAAACGCACTCGGGAATCAACCTATTTCGTAGGAAGCGGGTTTTTCTCCAAAGCCGTCTCAGTGTTCAACGTCTTCTCAATGTTGTCATTTCCGTAGCGGATGTGATGGGAGAAGAAGACTGTAGCCTAAGAAACCATGGAGACTACACCACGTCCCTCGGACTCCACCCGTTCGTGAAGCCTTCGAAGAGGAAGAAGCTAAAAGTACCTCCTGGGCCTGCCAGGCCATTCATTCCACTCTGAGAATACAGCAGTGAAGACGTTGCGCTCCCCTGCGTCATTCAGCAATTATATCAAGTCGTGCGAAAAGTGTTCTCAACAAAAGCCATCCACACTATTGGACGTGTTATCAATGTTCTCATTTCAGTAGGAGATGAGCGCAGCGGTGTGTCACATAGGACGTACCCTTGTGAGCATCCTGTCCAAGAACCTTGCTGCCATATAGCATCTCTGGCTCGTGTCATAGCGCAGGAGCTACTGAAATGATCTCCCGTCAGCAACGGAGGGAATGCTAGCATAGCACTTTGTGATCCTTGAAGCGGAATGAGCTTCCACAGTAGAGTTTTCTCCTAGGTACTTTTTCCATCAGAAAAGCGTAGCCCCGGGAAGAAGAGAGGCAACCGCCTACTACCTCACTTTGCCCATACAGTGTTTGCAACGTGGAAATGCACGTGCAGCTAGCAGTCCCCGTACTCTAACCGAGTGACTCTCTCACACAGCACAGGAGTGAACGCTTTGAAAGCTGCCAAGTTACTCGGGAATGAACATGTTCCTGAGAAGTGGCTTTAAGCATGAACGCAGCACTAGATCAATGTGCTCATAGCAGTGGAATTGGAAATGAGTGCCTTGTACCACATCACATACCCTCTTCAGAACTTATGATCAGCTCTCTTGCTCTGTTATTTATACCTTGCTGTGTTTCAGTGCAACGATCTACAGAATCACTTTCTCGTCCTCAACGGACTGCGTGAAAGCACAGGACTAAGACAGCTATGAAATGCAGGATCTTCTATGGCACACGGTCCTCTACCTGTGGCCGTCATCTAGCTTTAGCCCTAGCCCTAATCCTATATGTAACATTAACCCAAACGCTAATGCTAAACCTATCCCTAACGCTAACCCTAACCCTAACCCTAACCCTAACCCTATCCCTAACCCTAACGCTAACCCTAACCCTATCCCTATCCCTACCCTCATGATAAAGCTTATCCTTTCCATAATCGTAATGCTAGCCCTAACCCTAACTCTATCTTTAAACAGAAATCTTCTGATATATCAGAGCTGTGGGTTGTGTCCTAAACTAAATGCTTCTGAAATCATTTTCAATCCGTAGTGAATGAACAGGAGCATAGCAGTTTCAGACCTCCGCAGGACAATGAGCTGCGAGTGTGGGCTTTTCGCCGCTCTCTTTTGTCCGGGAAAACAGCAGAGGCCGAAGATCTCCTGCAGCTACTGACTACTGTGTCTTGTGGACAAAACTGTTTCTCGAACGTACATATGCCCATGAAGCTCACAGCCCACTGACTCTATGCGATTGAATTTCCTTCTGATAGAATAGCAAGGAATTCATGGAAAGCTTCCAAACAACTAGGGACTCAGGATGTCTCATACAAGTCCCTTATTAGAAAACTTCATCTCCAGCGGGTAACACTAGGTCAATGCACTCGTTTCAGTAGAGTGCGAAATGTGTGGGATGCCGCTAGAAGCCACCGATTCGGAACGTCATTTCAATTGGTTTTCTGTATGATCACCTTGGCGGTAACTTTGCTAGCCACAGACTTGTGGAATCACGTTGCCCAAAACAAATGAGTGAACGGAAGCACAGGACTATGCCAACTATGACCCAGAGTAAGCTTGGCTACCACTGTTTTCGCCAAATTACGCGTTCTGCGAGCAAAGCGTATGCGGACGTTGGAAGGCCGCTAGGCCATGCTACGCGACTTGGCCTCCAAGTCTCGGAAGACCTAAGGGAATGTCAATGTCAGAGTAGCCTGTGGGGCTCCCAGTGGAAGATAATACATTCCTGAAGATTTGTTTGCTCCTCAAACGCACTCGGGAATCAACCTATTTCGTAGGAAGCGGGTTTTTCTCCAAAGCCGTCTCAGTGTTGAACGTCTTCTCAATGTTGTCATTTCCGTAGCGGATGTGATGGGAGAAGAAGACTGTAGCCTAAGAAACCATGGAGACTACACCACGTCCCTCGGACTCCACCCGTTCGTGAAGCCTTCGAAGAGGAAGAAGCTAAAAGTACCTCCTGGGCCTGCCAGGCCATTCATTCCACTCTGAGAATACAGCAGTGAAGACGTTGCGCTCCCCTGCGTCATTCAGCAATTATATCAAGTCGTGCGAAAAGTGTTCTCAACAAAAGCCATCCACACTATTGGACGTGTTATCAATGTTCTCATTTCAGTAGGAGATGAGCGCAGCGGTGTGTCACATAGGACGTACCCTTGTGAGCATCCTGTCCAAGAACCTTGCTGCCATATAGCATCTCTGGCTCGTGTCATAGCGCAGGAGCTACTGAAATGATCTCCCGTCAGCAACGGAGGGAATGCTAGCATAGCACTTTGTGATCCTTGAAGCGGAATGAGCTTCCACAGTAGAGTTTTCTCCTAGGTACTTTTTCCATCAGAAAAGCGTAGCCCCGGGAAGAAGAGAGGCAACCGCCTACTACCTCACTTTGCCCATACAGTGTTTGCAACGTGGAAATGCACGTGCAGCTAGCAGTCCCCGTACTCTAACCGAGTGACTCTCTCACACAGCACAGGAGTGAACGCTTTGAAAGCTGCCAAGTTACTCGGGAATGAACATGTTCCTGAGAAGTGGCTTTAAGCATGAACGCAGCACTAGATCAATGTGCTCATAGCAGTGGAATTGGAAATGAGTGCCTTGTACCACATCACATACCCTCTTCAGAACGTATGATCAGCTCTCTTGCTCTGTTATTTTTACCTTGCTGTGTTTCAGTGCAACGATCTACAGAATCACTTTCTCGTCCTCAACGGACTGCGTGAAAGCACAGGACTAAGACAGCTATGAAATGCAGGATCTTCCATGGCACACTGTCCTCTACCTGTGGCCGTCATCTAGCTTTAGCCCTAGCCCTAAACCTATATGTAACATTAACCCAAACGCTAATGCTAAACCTATCCCTAACGCTAACCCTAACCCTAACACTAACCCTATCCATAACCCTAACGCTAACCCTAACCCTATCCCTATCCCTACCCTCCTGATAAAGCTTATCCTTTCCATAATCGTAATGCTAGCCCTAACCCTAACTCTATCTTTAAACAGAAATCTTCTGATATATCAGAGCTGTGGGTTGTGTCCTAAAGCAAATGCTTCTGAAATCATTTTCAATCCGTAGTGAATGAACAGAAGCATAGCAGTTTCAGACCTCCGCAGGACAATGAGCTGCGAGTGTGGGCTTTTCGCCGCTCTCTTTTGTCCGGGAAAACAGCAGAGGTCGAAGATCTCCTGCAGCTACTGACTACTGTGTCTTGTGGACAAAACTGTTTCTCGAACGTACATATGCCCATGAAGCTCACAGCCCACTGACTCTATGCGATTGAATTTCCTTCTGATAGAATAGCAAGGAATTCATGGAAAGCTTCCAAACAACTAGGGACTCAGGATGTCTCATACAAGTCCCTTATTAGAAAACTTCATCTCCAGCGGGTAACACTAGGTCAATGCACTCGTTTCAGTAGAGTGCGAAATGTGTGGGATGCCGCTAGAAGCCACCGATTCGGAACGTCATTTCAATTGGTTTTCTGTAGGATCACCTTGGCGGTAACTTTGCTAGCCACAGACTTGTGGAATCACGTTGCCCAAAACAAATGAGTGAACGGAAGCACAGGACTATGCCAACTATGACCCAGAGTAAGCTTGGCTACCACTGTTTTCGCCAAATTACGCGTTCTGCGAGCAAAGCGTATGCGGACGTTGGAAGGCCGCTAGGCCATGCTACGCGACTTGGCCTCCAAGTCTCGGAAGACCTAAGGGAATGTCAATGTCAGAGTAGCCTGTGGGGCTCCCAGTGGAAGATAATACATTCCTGAAGATTTGTTTGCTCCTCAAACGCACTGGGGAATCAACCTATTTCGTAGGAAGCGGGTTTTTCTCCAAAGCCGTCTCAGTGTTCAACGTCTTCTCAATGTTGTCATTTCCGTAGCGGATGTGATGGGAGAAGAAGACTGTAGCCTAAGAAACCATGGAGACTACACCACGTCCCTCGGACTCCACCCGTTCGTGAAGCCTTCGAAGAGGAAGAAGCTAAAAGTACCTCCTGGGCCTGCCAGGCCATTCATTCCACTCTGAGAATACAGCAGTGAAGACGTTGCGCTCCCCTGCGTCATTCAGCAATTATATCAAGTCGTGCGAAAAGTGTTCTCAACAAAAGCCATCCACACTATTGGACGTGTTATCAATGTTCTCATTTCAGTAGGAGATGAGCGCAGCGGTGTGTCACATAGGACGTACCCTTGTGAGCATCCTGTCCAAGAACCTTGCTGCCATATAGCATCTCTGGCTCGTGTCATAGCGCAGGAGCTACTGAAATGATCTCCCGTCAGCAACGGAGGGAATGCTAGCATAGCACTTTGTGATCCTTGAAGCGGAATGAGCTTCCACAGTAGAGTTTTCTCCTAGGTACTTTTTCCATCAGAAAAGCGTAGCCCCGGGAAGAAGAGAGGCAACCGCCTACTACCTCACTTTGCCCATACAGTGTTTGCAATGTGGAAATGCACGTGCAGCTAGCAGTCCCCGTACTCTAACCGAGTGACTCTCTCACACAGCACAGGAGTGAACGCTTTGAAAG
This sequence comes from Desmodus rotundus, assembly GCF_022682495.2. NCBI lineage: Eukaryota > Metazoa > Chordata > Mammalia > Chiroptera > Phyllostomidae > Desmodus > Desmodus rotundus. The sequence continues at coordinate 28,671 of NW_026527334.1, forward strand.
CTGCCAAGTTACTCGGGAATGAACATGTTCCTGAGAAGTGGCTTTAAGCATGAACGCAGCACTAGATCAATGTGCTCATAGCAGTTGAATTGGAAATGAGTGCCTTGTACCACATCACATACCCTCTTCAGAACGTATGATCAGCTCTCTTGCTCTGTTATTTTTACCTTGCTCTGTTCCAGTGCAACGATCTACAGAATCACTTTCTCGTCCTCAACGGACTGCGTGAAAGCACAGGACGAAGACACCTATGAAATGCACGATCTTCTATGGCACACTGTCCGCTACCTGTGGCCGTCATCTAGCTTTAGCCCTAGCCCTAAACCTATATGTAACATTAACCCAAACGCTAATGCTAAACCTATCCCTAACGCTAACCCTAACCCTAACACTAACCCTATCCATAACCCTAACGCTAACCCTAACCCTATCCCTATCTCTACCCTCCTGATAAAGCTTATCCTTTCCATAATCGTAATGCTAGCCCTAACCCTAACTCTATCTTTAAACAGAAATCTTCTGATATATCAGAGCTGTGGGTTGTGTCCTAAACTAAATGCTTCTGAAATCATTTTCAATCCGTAGTGAATGAACAGGAGCATAGCAGTTTCAGACCTCCGCAGGACAATGAGCTGCGAGTGTGGGCTTTTCGCCGCTCTCTTTTGTCCGGGAAAACAGCAGAGGCCGAAGATCTCCTGCAGCTACTGACTACTGTGTCTTGTGGACAAAACTGTTTCTCGAACGTACATATGCCCATGAAGCTCACAGCCCACTGACTCTATGCGATTGAATTTCCTTCTGATAGAATAACAAGGAATTCATGGAAAGCTTCCAAACAACTAGGGACTCAGGATGTCTCATACAAGTCCCTTATTAGAAAACTTCATCTCCAGCGGGTAACACTAGGTCAATGCACTCGTTTCAGTAGAGTGCGAAATGTGTGGGATGCCGCTAGAAGCCACCGATTCGGAACGTCATTTCAATTGGTTTTCTGTAGGATCACCTTGGCGGTAACTTTGCTAGCCACAGACTTGTGGAATCACGTTGCCCAAAACAAATGAGTGAACGGAAGCACAGGACTATGCCAACTATGACCCAGAGTAAGCTTGGCTACCACTGTTTTCGCCAAATTACGCGTTCTGCGAGCAAAGCGTATGCGGACGTTGGAAGGCCGCTAGGCCATGCTACGCGACTTGGCCTCCAAGTCTCGGAAGACCTAAGGGAATGTCAATGTCAGAGTAGCCTGTGGGGCTCCCAGTGGAAGATAATACATTCCTGAAGATTTGTTTGCTCCTCAAACGCACTCGGGAATCAACCTATTTCGTAGGAAGCGGGTTTTTCTCCAAAGCCGTCTCAGTGTTCAACGTCTTCTCAATGTTGTCATTTCCGTAGCGGATGTGATGGGAGAAGAAGACTGTAGCCTAAGAAACCATGGAGACTACACCACGTCCCTCGGACTCCACCCGTTCATGAAGCCTTCGAAGAGGAAGAAGCTAAAAGTACCTCCTGGGCCTGCCAGGCCATTCATTCCACTCTGAGAATACAGCAGTGAAGACGTTGCGCTCCCCTGCGTCATTCAGCAATTATATCAAGTCGTGCGAAAAGTGTTCTCAACAAAAGCCATCCACACTATTGGACGTGTTATCAATGTTCTCATTTCAGTAGGAGATGAAAGCAGCAGTGTGTCACATAGGACGTACCCTTGTGAGCATCCTGTCCAAGAACCTTGCTGCCATATAGCATCTCTGGCTCGTGTCATAGCGCAGGAGCTACTGAAATGATCTCCCGTCAGCAACGGAGGGAATGCTAGCATAGCACTTTGTGATCCTTGAAGCGGAATGAGCTTCCACAGTAGAGTTTTCTCCTAAGTACTTTTTCCATCAGAAAAGCGTAACCCCGGGAAGAAGAGAGGCAACCGCCTACTACCTCACTTTGCCCATACAGTGTTTGCAACGTGGAAATGCACGTGCAGCTAGCAGTCCCCGTACTCTATCCGAGTGACTCTCTCACACAGCACAGGAGTGAACGCTTTGAAAGCTGCCAAGTTACTCGGGAATGAACATGTTCCTGAGAAGTGGCTTTAAGCATGAACGCAGCACTAGATCAATGTGCTCATAGCAGTTGAATTGGAAATGAGTGCCTTGTACCACATCACATACCCTCTTCAGAACTTATGATCAGCTCTCTTGCTCTGTTATTTTTACCTTGCTGTGTTTCAGTGCAACGATCTACAGAATCACTTTCTCGTCCTCAACGGACTGCGTGAAAGCACAGGACTAAGACAGCTATGAAATGCAGGATCTTCTATGTCACACTGTCCTCTACCTGTGGCCGTCATCTAGCTTTAGCCCTAGCCCTAAACCTATATGTAACATTAACCCAAACGCTAATGCTAAACCTATCCCTAACGCTAACCCTAACCCTAACCCTAACCCTAACCCTATCCATAACCCTAACCCTAACCCTATCCCTAACCCTAACGCTAACCCTAACCCTATCCCTATCCCTACCCTCATGATAAAGCTTATCCTTTCCATAATCGTAATGCTAGCCCTAACCCTAACTCTATCTTTAAACAGAAATCTTCTGATATATCAGAGCTGTGGGTTGTGTCCTAAAGCAAATGCTACTGAAATCATTTTCAATCCGTAGTGAATGAACAGGAGCATAGCAGTTTCAGGCCTCCGCAGGACAATGAGCTGCGAGTGTGGGCTTTTCGCCGCTCTCTTTTGTCCGGGAAAACAGCAGAGGCCGAAGATCTCCTGCAGCTACTGACTACTGTGTCTTGTGGACAAAACTGTTTCTCGAACGTACATATGCCCATGAAGCTCACAGCCCACTGACTCTATGCGATTGAATTTCCTTCTGATAGAATAGCAAGGAATTCATGGAAAGCTTCCAAACAACTAGGGACTCAGGATGTCTCATACAAGTCCCTTATTAGAAAACTTCATCTCCAGCGGGTAACACTAGGTCAATGCACTCTTTTCAGTAGAGTGCGAAATGTGTGGGATGCCGCTAGAAGCCACCGATTCGGAACGTCATTTCAATTGGTTTTCTGTAGGATCACCTTGGCGGTAACTTTGCTAGCCACAGACTTGTGGAATCACGTTGCCCAAAACAAATGAGTGAACGGAAGCACAGGACTATGCCAACTATGACCCAGAGTAAGCTTGGCTACCACTGTTTTCGCCAAATTACGCGTTCTGCGAGCAAAGCGTATGCGGACGTTGGAAGGCCGCTAGGCCATGCTACGCGACTTGGCCTCCAAGTCTCGGAAGACCTAAGGGAATGTCAATGTCAGAGTAGCCTGTGGGGCTCCCAGTGGAAGATAATACATTCCTGAAGATTTGTTTGCTCCTCAAACGCACTCGGGAATCAACCTATTTCGTAGGAAGCGGGTTTTTCTCCAAAGCCGTCTCAGTGTTCAACGTCTTCTCAATGTTGTCATTTCCGTAGCGGATGTGATGGGAGAAGAAGACTGTAGCCTAAGAAACCATGGAGACTATACCACGTCCCTCGGACTCCACCCGTTCGTGAAGCATTCGAAGAGGAAGAAGCTAAAAGTACCTCCTGGGCCTGCCAGGCCATTCATTCCACTCTGAGAATACAGCAGTGAAGACGTTGCGCTCCCCTGCGTCATTCAGCAATTATATCAAGTCGTGCGAAAAGTGTTCTCAACAAAAGCCATCCACACTATTGGACGTGTTATCAATGTTCTCATTTCAGTAGGAGATGAAAGCAGCGGTGTGTCACATAGGACGTACCCTTGTGAGCATCCTGTCCAAGAACCTTGCTGCCATATAGCATCTCTGGCTCGTGTCATAGCGCAGGAGCTACTGAAATGATCTCCCGTCAGCAACGGAGGGAATGCTAGCATAGCACTTTGTGATCCTTGAAGCGGAATGAGCTTCCACAGTAGAGTTTTCTCCTAGGTACTTTTTCCATCAGAAAAGCGTAGCCCCGGGAAGAAGAGAGGCAACCGCCTACTACCTCACTTTGCCCATACAGTGTTTGCAACGTGGAAATGCACGTGCAGCTAGCAGTCCCCGTACTCTAACCGAGTGACTCTCTCACACAGCACAGGAGTGAACGCTTTGAAAGCTGCCAAGTTACTCGGGAATGAACATGTTCCTGAGAAGTGGCTTTAAGCATGAACGCAGCACTAGATCAATGTGCTCATAGCAGTTGAATTGGAAATGAGTGCCTTGTACCATATCACATACCCTCTACAGAACGTATGATCAGCTCTCTTGCTCTGTTATTTTTACCTTGCTCTGTTTCAGTGCAACGATCTACAGAATCACTTTCTCGTCCTCAACGGACTGCGTGAAAGCACAGGACGAAGACACCTATGAAATGCACGATCTTCTATGGCACACTGTCCGCTACCTGTGGCCGTCATCTAGCTTTAGCCCTAGCCCTAAACCTATATGTAACATTAACCCAAACGCTAATGCTAAACCTATCCCTAACGCTAACCCTAACCCTAACACTAACCCTATCCATAACCCTAACGCTAACCCTAACCCTATCCCTATCTCTACCCTCCTGATAAAGCTTATCCTTTCCATAATCGTAATGCTAGCCCTAACCCTAACTCTATCTTTAAACAGAAATCTTCTGATATATCAGAGCTGTGGGTTGTGTCCTAAACTAAATGCTTCTGAAATCATTTTCAATCCGTAGTGAATGAACAGGAGCATAGCAGTTTCAGACCTCCGCAGGACAATGAGCTGCGAGTGTGGGCTTTTCGCCGCTCTCTTTTGTCCGGGAAAACAGCAGAGGTCGAAGATCTCCTGCAGCTACTGACTACTGTGTCTTGTGGACAAAACTGTTTCTCGAACGTACATATGCCCATGAAGCTCACAGCCCACTGACTCTATGCGATTGAATTTCCTTCTGATAGAATAGCAAGGAATTCATGGAAAGCTTCCAAACAACTAGGGACTCAGGATGTCTCATACAAGTCCCTTATTAGAAAACTTCATCTCCAGCGGGTAACACTAGGTCAATGCACTCGTTTCAGTAGAGTGCGAAATGTGTGGGATGCCGCTAGAAGCCACCGATTCGGAACGTCATTTCAATTGGTTTTCTGTAGGATCACCTTGGCGGTAACTTTGCTAGCCACAGACTTGTGGAATCACGTTGCCCAAAACAAATGAGTGAACGGAAGCACAGGACTATGCCAACTATGACCCAGAGTAAGCTTGGCTACCACTGTTTTCGCCAAATTACGCGTTCTGCGAGCAAAGCGTATGCGGACGTTGGAAGGCCGCTAGGCCATGCTACGCGACTTGGCCTCCAAGTCTCGGAAGACCTAAGGGAATGTCAATGTCAGAGTAGCCTGTGGGGCTCCCAGTGGAAGATAATACATTCCTGAAGATTTGTTTGCTCCACAAACGCACTCGGGAATCAACCTATTTCGTAGGAAGCGGGTTTTTCTCCAAAGCCGTCTCAGTGTTCAACGTCTTCTCAATGTTGTCATTTCCGTAGCGGATGTGATGGGAGAAGAAGACTGTAGCCTAAGAAACCATGGAGACTACACCACGTCCCTCGGACTCCACCCGTTCGTGAAGCCTTCGAAGAGGAAGAAGCTAAAAGTACCTCCTGGGCCTGCCAGGCCATTCATTCCACTCTGAGAATACAGCAGTGAAGACGTTGCGCTCCCCTGCGTCATTCAGCAATTATATCAAGTCGTGCGAAAAGTGTTCTCAACAAAAGCCATCCACACTATTGGACGTGTTATCAATGTTCTCATTTCAGTAGGAGATGAGCGCAGCGGTGTGTCACATAGGACGTACCCTTGTGAGCATCCTGTCCAAGAACCTTGCTGCCATATAGCATCTCTGGCTCGTGTCATAGCGCAGGAGCTACTGAAATGATCTCCCGTCAGCAACGGAGGGAATGCTAGCATAGCACTTTGTGATCCTTGAAGCGGAATGAGCTTCCACAGTAGAGTTTTCTCCTAGGTACTTTTTCCATCAGAAAAGCGTAGCCCCGGGAAGAAGAGAGGCAACCGCCTACTACCTCACTTTGCCCATACAGTGTTTGCAACGTGGAAATGCACGTGCAGCTAGCAGTCCCCGTACTCTAACCGAGTGACTCTCTCACACAGCACAGGAGTGAACGCTTTGAAAGCTGCCAAGTTACTCGGGAATGAACATGTTCCTGAGAAGTGGCTTTAAGCATGAACGCAGCACTAGATCAATGTGCTCATAGCAGTGGAATTGGAAATGAGTGCCTTGTACCACATCACATACCCTCTTCAGAACTTATGATCAGCTCTCTTGCTCTGTTATTTATACCTTGCTGTGTTTCAGTGCAACGATCTACAGAATCACTTTCTCGTCCTCAACGGACTGCGTGAAAGCACAGGACTAAGACAGCTATGAAATGCAGGATCTTCTATGGCACACGGTCCTCTACCTGTGGCCGTCATCTAGCTTTAGCCCTAGCCCTAATCCTATATGTAACATTAACCCAAACGCTAATGCTAAACCTATCCCTAACGCTAACCCTAACCCTAACCCTAACCCTAACCCTATCCCTAACCCTAACGCTAACCCTAACCCTATCCCTATCCCTACCCTCATGATAAAGCTTATCCTTTCCATAATCGTAATGCTAGCCCTAACCCTAACTCTATCTTTAAACAGAAATCTTCTGATATATCAGAGCTGTGGGTTGTGTCCTAAACTAAATGCTTCTGAAATCATTTTCAATCCGTAGTGAATGAACAGGAGCATAGCAGTTTCAGACCTCCGCAGGACAATGAGCTGCGAGTGTGGGCTTTTTGCCGCTCTCTTTTGTCCGGGAAAACAGCAGAGGCCGAAGATCTCCTGCAGCTACTGACTACTGTGTCTTGTGGACAAAACTGTTTCTCGAACGTACATATGCCCATGAAGCTCACAGCCCACTGACTCTATGCGATTGAATTTCCTTCTGATAGAATAGCAAGGAATTCATGGAAAGCTTCCAAACAACTAGGGACTCAGGATGTCTCATACAAGTCCCTTATTAGAAAACTTCATCTCCAGCGGGTAACACTAGGTCAATGCACTCGTTTCAGTAGAGTGCGAAATGTGTGGGATGCCGCTAGAAGCCACCGATTCGGAACGTCATTTCAATTGGTTTTCTGTATGATCACCTTGGCGGTAACTTTGCTAGCCACAGACTTGTGGAATCACGTTGCCCAAAACAAATGAGTGAACGGAAGCACAGGACTATGCCAACTATGACCCAGAGTAAGCTTGGCTACCACTGTTTTCGCCAAATTACGCGTTCTGCGAGCAAAGCGTATGCGGACGTTGGAAGGCCGCTAGGCCATGCTACGCGACTTGGCCTCCAAGTCTCGGAAGACCTAAGGGAATGTCAATGTCAGAGTAGCCTGTGGGGCTCCCAGTGGAAGATAATACATTCCTGAAGATTTGTTTGCTCCTCAAACGCACTCGGGAATCAACCTATTTCGTAGGAAGCGGGTTTTTCTCCAAAGCCGTCTCAGTGTTGAACGTCTTCTCAATGTTGTCATTTCCGTAGCGGATGTGATGGGAGAAGAAGACTGTAGCCTAAGAAACCATGGAGACTACACCACGTCCCTCGGACTCCACCCGTTCGTGAAGCCTTCGAAGAGGAAGAAGCTAAAAGTACCTCCTGGGCCTGCCAGGCCATTCATTCCACTCTGAGAATACAGCAGTGAAGACGTTGCGCTCCCCTGCGTCATTCAGCAATTATATCAAGTCGTGCGAAAAGTGTTCTCAACAAAAGCCATCCACACTATTGGACGTGTTATCAATGTTCTCATTTCAGTAGGAGATGAGCGCAGCGGTGTGTCACATAGGACGTACCCTTGTGAGCATCCTGTCCAAGAACCTTGCTGCCATATAGCATCTCTGGCTCGTGTCATAGCGCAGGAGCTACTGAAATGATCTCCCGTCAGCAACGGAGGGAATGCTAGCATAGCACTTTGTGATCCTTGAAGCGGAATGAGCTTCCACAGTAGAGTTTTCTCCTAGGTACTTTTTCCATCAGAAAAGCGTAGCCCCGGGAAGAAGAGAGGCAACCGCCTACTACCTCACTTTGCCCATACAGTGTTTGCAACGTGGAAATGCACGTGCAGCTAGCAGTCCCCGTACTCTAACCGAGTGACTCTCTCACACAGCACAGGAGTGAACGCTTTGAAAGCTGCCAAGTTACTCGGGAATGAACATGTTCCTGAGAAGTGGCTTTAAGCATGAACGCAGCACTAGATCAATGTGCTCATAGCAGTGGAATTGGAAATGAGTGCCTTGTACCACATCACATACCCTCTTCAGAACTTATGATCAGCTCTCTTGCTCTGTTATTTATACCTTGCTGTGTTTCAGTGCAACGATCTACAGAATCACTTTCTCGTCCTCAACGGACTGCGTGAAAGCACAGGACTAAGACAGCTATGAAATGCAGGATCTTCTATGGCACACGGTCCTCTACCTGTGGCCGTCATCTAGCTTTAGCCCTAGCCCTAAACCTATATGTAACATTAACCCAAACGCTAATGCTAAACCTATCCCTAACGCTAACCCTAACCCTAACCCTAACCCTAACCCTATCCATAACCCTAACCCTAACGCTAACCCTAACCCTATCCCTATCCCTACCCTCATGATAAAGCTTATCCTTTCCATAATCGTAATGCTAGCCCTAACCCTAACTCTATCTTTAAACAGAAATCTTCTGATATATCAGAGCTGTGGGTTGTGTCCTAAAGCAAATGCTACTGAAATCATTTTCAATCCGTAGTGAATGAACAGGAGCATAGCAGTTTCAGACCTCCGCAGGACAATGAGCTGCGAGTGTGGGCTTTTCGCCGCTCTCTTTTGTCCGGAAAAACAGCAGAGGCCGAAGATCTCCTGCAGCTACTGACTACTGTGTCTTGTGGACAAAACTGTTTCTCGAACGTACATATGCCCATGAAGCTCACAGCCCACTGACTCTATGCGATTGAATTTCCTTCTGATAGAATAGCAAGGAATTCATGGAAAGCTTCCAAACAACTAGGGACTCAGGATGTCTCATACAAGTCCCTTATTAGAAAACTTCATCTCCAGCGGGTAACACTAGGTCAATGCACTCGTTTCAGTAGAGTGCGAAATGTGTGGGATGCCGCTAGAAGCCACCGATTCGGAACGTCATTTCAATTGGTTTTCTGTATGATCACCTTGGCGGTAACTTTGCTAGCCACAGACTTGTGGAATCACGTTGCCCAAAACAAATGAGTGAACGGAAGCACAGGACTATGCCAACTATGACCCAGAGTAAGCTTGGCTACCACTGTTTTCGCCAAATTACGCGTTCTGCGAGCAAAGCGTATGCGGACGTTGGAAGGCCGCTAGGCCATGCTACGCGACTTGGCCTCCAAGTCTCGGAAGACCTAAGGGAATGTCAATGTCAGAGTAGCCTGTGGGGCTCCCAGTGGAAGATAATACATTCCTGAAGATTTGTTTGCTCCTCAAACGCACTCGGGAATCAACCTATTTCGTAGGAAGCGGGTTTTTCTCCAAAGCCGTCTCAGTGTTCAACGTCTTCTCAATGTTGTCATTTCCGTAGCGGATGTGATGGGAGAAGAAGACTGTAGCCTAAGAAACCATGGAGACTATACCACGTCCCTCGGACTCCACCCGTTCGTGAAGCCTTCGAAGAGGAAGAAGCTAAAAGTACCTCCTGGGCCTGCCAGGCCATTCATTCCACTCTGAGAATACAGCAGTGAAGACGTTGCGCTCCCCTGCGTCATTCAGCAATTATATCAAGTCGTGCGAAAAGTGTTCTCAACAAAAGCCATCCACACTATTGGACGTGTTATCAATGTTCTCATTTCAGTAGGAGATGAGCGCAGCGGTGTGTCACATAGGACGTACCCTTGTGAGCATCCTGTCCAAGAACCTTGCTGCCATATAGCATCTCTGGCTCGTGTCATAGCGCAGGAGCTACTGAAATGATCTCCCGTCAGCAACGGAGGGAATGCTAGCATAGCACTTTGTGATCCTTGAAGCGGAATGAGCTTCCACAGTAGAGTTTTCTCCTAGGTACTTTTTCCATCAGAAAAGCGTAGCCCCGGGAAGAAGAGAGGCAACCGCCTACTACCTCACTTTGCCCATACAGTGTTTGCAACGTGGAAATGCACGTGCAGCTAGCAGTCCCCGTACTCTATCCGAGTGACTCTCTCACACAGCACAGGAGTGAACGCTTTGAAAGCTGCCAAGTTACTCGGGAATGAACATGTTCCTGAGAAGTGGCTTTAAGCATGAACGCAGCACTAGATCAATGTGCTCATAGCAGTGGAATTGGAAATGAGTGCCTTGTACCACATCACATACCCTCTACAGAACGTATGATCAGCTCTCTTGCTCTGTTATTTTTACCTTGCTCTGTTTCAGTGCAACGATCTACAGAATCACTTTCTCGTCCTCAACGGACTGCGTGAAAGCACAGGACGAAGACACCTATGAAATGCACGATCTTCTATGGCACACTGTCCGCTACCTGTGGCCGTCATCTAGCTTTAGCCCTAGCCCTAAACCTATATGTAACATTAACCCAAACGCTAATGCTAAACCTATCCCTAACGCTAACCCTAACCCTAACACTAACCCTATCCATAACCCTAACGCTAACCCTAACCCTATCCCTATCTCTACCCTCCTGATAAAGCTTATCCTTTCCATAATCGTAATGCTAGCCCTAACCCTAACTCTATCTTTAAACAGAAATCTTCTGATATATCAGAGCTGTGGGTTGTGTCCTAAAGCAAATGCTACTGAAATCATTTTCAATCCGTAGTGAATGAACAGGAGCATAGCAGTTTCAGACCTCCGCAGGACAATGAGCTGCGAGTGTGGGCTTTTCGCCGCTCTCTTTTGTCCGGGAAAACAGCAGAGGCCGAAGATCTCCTGCAGCTACTGACTACTGTGTCTTGTGGACAAAACTGTTTCTCGAACGTACATATGCCCATGAAGCTCACAGCCCACTGACTCTATGCGATTGAATTTCCTTCTGATAGAATAGCAAGGAATTCATGGAAAGCTTCCAAACAACTAGGGACTCAGGATGTCTCATACAAGTCCCTTATTAGAAAACTTCATCTCCAGCGGGTAACACTAGGTCAATGCACTCGTTTCAGTAGAGTGCGAAATGTGTGGGATGCCGCTAGAAGCCACCGATTCGGAACGTCATTTCAATTGGTTTTCTGTAGGATCACCTTGGCGGTAACTTTGCTAGCCACAGACTTGTGGAATCACGTTGCCCAAAACAAATGAGTGAACGGAAGCACAGGACTATGCCAACTATGACCCAGAGTAAGCTTGGCTACCACTGTTTTCGCCAAATTACGCGTTCTGCGAGCAAAGCGTATGCGGACGTTGGAAGGCCGCTAGGCCATGCTACGCGACTTGGCCTCCAAGTCTCGGAAGACCTAAGGGAATGTCAATGTCAGAGTAGCCTGTGGGGCTCCCAGTGGAAGATAATACATTCCTGAAGATTTGTTTGCTCCTCAAACGCACTCGGGAATCAACCTATTTCGTAGGAAGCGGGTTTTTCTCCAAAGCCGTCTCAGTGTTCAACGTCTTCTCAATGTTGTCATTTCCGTAGCGGATGTGATGGGAGAAGAAGACTGTAGCCTAAGAAACCATGGAGACTACACCACGTCCCTCGGACTCCACCCGTTCGTGAAGCCTTCGAAGAGGAAGAAGCTAAAAGTACCTCCTGGGCCTGCCAGGCCATTCATTCCACTCTGAGAATACAGCAGTGAAGACGTTGCGCTCCCCTGCGTCATTCAGCAATTATATCAAGTCGTGCGAAAAGTGTTCTCAACAAAAGCCATCCACACTATTGGACGTGTTATCAATGTTCTCATTTCAGTAGGAGATGAGCGCAGCGGTGTGTCACATAGGACGTACCCTTGTGAGCATCCTGTCCAAGAACCTTGCTGCCATATAGCATCTCTGGCTCGTGTCATAGCGCAGGAGCTACTGAAATGATCTCCCGTCAGCAACGGAGGGAATGCTAGCATAGCACTTTGTGATCCTTGAAGCGGAATGAGCTTCCACAGTAGAGTTTTCTCCTAGGTACTTTTTCCATCAGAAAAGCGTAGCCCCGGGAAGAAGAGAGGCAACCGCCTACTACCTCACTTTGCCCATACAGTGTTTGCAACGTGGAAATGCACGTGCAGCTAGCAGTCCCCGTACTCTAACCGAGTGACTCTCTCACACAGCACAGGAGTGAACGCTTTGAAAGCTGCCAAGTTACTCGGGAATGAACATGTTCCTGAGAAGTGGCTTTAAGCACGAACGCAGCACTAGATCAATGTGCTCATAGCAGTTGAATTGGAAATGAGTGCCTTGTACCACATCACATACCCTCTTCAGAACTTATGATCAGCTCTCTTGCTCTGTTATTTATACCTTGCTGTGTTTCAGTGCAACGATCTACAGAATCACTTTCTCGTCCTCAACGGACTGCGTGAAAGCACAGGACTAAGACAGCTATGAAATGCAGGATCTTCTATGGCACACGGTCCTCTACCTGTGGCCGTCATCTAGCTTTAGCCCTAGCCCTAAACCTATATGTAACATTAACCCAAACGCTAATGCTAAACCTATCCCTAACGCTAACCCTAACCCTAACCCTAACCCTAACCCTATCCATAACCCTAACCCTAACCCTATCCCTAACCCTAACGCTAACCCTAACCCTATCCCTATCCCTACCCTCCTGATAAAGCTTATCCTTTCCATAATCGTAATGCTAGCCCTAACCCTAACTCTATCTTTAAACAGAAATCTTCTGATATATCAGAGCTGTGGGTTGTGTCCTAAAGCAAATGCTACTGAAATCATTTTCAATCCGTAGTGAATGGACAGGAGCATAGCAGTTTCAGACCTCCGCAGGACAATGAGCTGCGAGTGTGGGCTTTTCGCCGCTCTCTTTTGTCCGGGAAAACAGCAGAGGCCGAAGATCTCCTGCAGCTACTGACTACTGTGTCTTGTGGACAAAACTGTTTCTCGAACGTACATATGCCCATGAAGCTCACAGCCCACTGACTCTATGCGATTGAATTTCCTTCTGATAGAATAGCAAGGAATTCATGGAAAGCTTCCAAACAACTAGGGACTCAGGATGTCTCATACAAGTCCCTTATTAGAAAACTTCATCTCCAGCGGGTAACACTAGGTCAATGCACTCTTTTCAGTAGAGTGCGAAATGTGTGGGATGCCGCTAGAAGCCACCGATTCGGAACGTCATTTCAATTGGTTTTCTGTAGGATCACCTTGGCGGTAACTTTGCTAGCCACAGACTTGTGGAATCACGTTGCCCAAAACAAATGAGTGAACGGAAGCACAGGACTATGCCAACTATGACCCAGAGTAAGCTTGGCTACCACTGTTTTCGCCAAATTACGCGTTCTGCGAGCAAAGCGTATGCGGACGTTGGAAGGCCGCTAGGCCATGCTACGCGACTTGGCCTCCAAGTCTCGGAAGACCTAAGGGAATGTCAATGTCAGAGTAGCCTGTGGGGCTCCCAGTGGAAGATAATACATTCCTGAAGATTTGTTTGCTCCTCAAACGCACTCGGGAATCAACCTATTTCGTAGGAAGCGGGTTTTTCTCCAAAGCCGTCTCAGTGTTCAACGTCTTCTCAATGTTGTCATTTCCGTAGCGGATGTGATGGGAGAAGAAGACTGTAGCCTAAGAAACCATGGAGACTACACCACGTCCCTCGGACTCCACCCGTTCGTGAAGCCTTCGAAGAGGAAGAAGCTAAAAGTACCTCCTGGGCCTGCCAGGCCATTCATTCCACTCTGAGAATACAGCAGTGAAGACGTTGCGCTCCCCTGCGTCATTCAGCAATTATATCAAGTCGTGCGAAAAGTGTTCTCAACAAAAGCCATCCACACTATTGGACGTGTTATCAATGTTCTCATTTCAGTAGGAGATGAGCGCAGCGGTGTGTCACATAGGACGTACCCTTGTGAGCATCCTGTCCAAGAACCTTGCTGCCATATAGCATCTCTGGCTCGTGTCATAGCGCAGGAGCTACTGAAATGATCTCCCGTCAGCAACGGAGGGAATGCTAGCATAGCACTTTGTGATCCTTGAAGCGGAATGAGCTTCCACAGTAGAGTTTTCTCCTAGGTACTTTTTCCATCAGAAAAGCGTAGCCCCGGGAAGAAGAGAGGCAACCGCCTACTACCTCACTTTGCCCATACAGTGTTTGCAATGTGGAAATGCACGTGCAGCTAGCAGTCCCCGTACTCTAACCGAGTGACTCTCTCACACAGCACAGGAGTGAACGCTTTGAAAGCTGCCAAGTTACTCGGGAATGAACATGTTCCTGAGAAGTGGCTTTAAGCATGAACGCAGCACTAGATCAATGTGCTCATAGCAGTTGAATTGGAAATGAGTGCCTTGTACCACATCACATACCCTCTTCAGAACGTATGATCAGCTCTCTTGCTCTGTTATTTTTACCTTGCTCTGTTTCAGTGCAACGATCTACAGAATCACTTTCTCGTCCTCAACGGACTGCGTGAAAGCACAGGACGAAGACACCTATGAAATGCACGATCTTCTATGGCACACTGTCCGCTACCTGTGGCCGTCATCTAGCTTTAGCCCTAGCCCTAAACCTATATGTAACATTAACCCAAACGCTAATGCTAAACCTATCCCTAACGCTAACCCTAACCCTAACACTAACCCTATCCATAACCCTAACGCTAACCCTAACCCTATCCCTATCTCTACCCTCCTGATAAAGCTTATCCTTTCCATAATCGTAATGCTAGCCCTAACCCTAACTCTATCTTTAAACAGAAATCTTCTGATATATCAGAGCTGTGGGTTGTGTCCTAAACTAAATGCTTCTGAAATCATTTTCAATCCGTAGTGAATGAACAGGAGCATAGCAGTTTCAGACCTCCGCAGGACAATGAGCTGCGAGTGTGGGCTTTTCGCCGCTCTCTTTTGTCCGGGAAAACAGCAGAGGTCGAAGATCTCCTGCAGCTACTGACTACTGTGTCTTGTGGACAAAACTGTTTCTCGAACGTACATATGCCCATGAAGCTCACAGCCCACTGACTCTATGCGATTGAATTTCCTTCTGATAGAATAGCAAGGAATTCATGGAAAGCTTCCAAACAACTAGGGACTCAGGATGTCTCATACAAGTCCCTTATTAGAAAACTTCATCTCCAGCGGGTAACACTAGGTCAATGCACTCGTTTCAGTAGAGTGCGAAATGTGTGGGATGCCGCTAGAAGCCACCGATTCGGAACGTCATTTCAATTGGTTTTCTGTAGGATCACCTTGGCGGTAACTTTGCTAGCCACAGACTTGTGGAATCACGTTGCCCAAAACAAATGAGTGAACGGAAGCACAGGACTATGCCAACTATGACCCAGAGTAAGCTTGGCTACCACTGTTTTCGCCAAATTACGCGTTCTGCGAGCAAAGCGTATGCGGACGTTGGAAGGCCGCTAGGCCATGCTACGCGACTTGGCCTCCAAGTCTCGGAAGACCTAAGGGAATGTCAATGTCAGAGTAGCCTGTGGGGCTCCCAGTGGAAGATAATACATTCCTGAAGATTTGTTTGCTCCACAAACGCACTCGGGAATCAACCTATTTCGTAGGAAGCGGGTTTTTCTCCAAAGCCGTCTCAGTGTTCAACGTCTTCTCAATGTTGTCATTTCCGTAGCGGATGTGATGGGAGAAGAAGACTGTAGCCTAAGAAACCATGGAGACTACACCACGTCCCTCGGACTCCACCCGTTCGTGAAGCCTTCGAAGAGGAAGAAGCTAAAAGTACCTCCTGGGCCTGCCAGGCCATTCATTCCACTCTGAGAATACAGCAGTGAAGACGTTGCGCTCCCCTGCGTCATTCAGCAATTATATCAAGTCGTGCGAAAAGTGTTCTCAACAAAAGCCATCCACACTATTGGACGTGTTATCAATGTTCTCATTTCAGTAGGAGATGAGCGCAGCGGTGTGTCACATAGGACGTACCCTTGTGAGCATCCTGTCCAAGAACCTTGCTGCCATATAGCATCTCTGGCTCGTGTCATAGCGCAGGAGCTACTGAAATGATCTCCCGTCAGCAACGGAGGGAATGCTAGCATAGCACTTTGTGATCCTTGAAGCGGAATGAGCTTCCACAGTAGAGTTTTCTCCTAGGTACTTTTTCCATCAGAAAAGCGTAGCCCCGGGAAGAAGAGAGGCAACCGCCTACTACCTCACTTTGCCCATACAGTGTTTGCAACGTGGAAATGCACGTGCAGCTAGCAGTCCCCGTACTCTAACCGAGTGACTCTCTCACACAGCACAGGAGTGAACGCTTTGAAAGCTGCCAAGTTACTCGGGAATGAACATGTTCCTGAGAAGTGGCTTTAAGCATGAACGCAGCACTAGATCAATGTGCTCATAGCAGTGGAATTGGAAATGAGTGCCTTGTACCACATCACATACCCTCTTCAGAACTTATGATCAGCTCTCTTGCTCTGTTATTTATACCTTGCTGTGTTTCAGTGCAACGATCTACAGAATCACTTTCTCGTCCTCAACGGACTGCGTGAAAGCACAGGACTAAGACAGCTATGAAATGCAGGATCTTCTATGGCACACGGTCCTCTACCTGTGGCCGTCATCTAGCTTTAGCCCTAGCCCTAATCCTATATGTAACATTAACCCAAACGCTAATGCTAAACCTATCCCTAACGCTAACCCTAACCCTAACCCTAACCCTAACCCTATCCCTAACCCTAACGCTAACCCTAACCCTATCCCTATCCCTACCCTCATGATAAAGCTTATCCTTTCCATAATCGTAATGCTAGCCCTAACCCTAACTCTATCTTTAAACAGAAATCTTCTGATATATCAGAGCTGTGGGTTGTGTCCTAAACTAAATGCTTCTGAAATCATTTTCAATCCGTAGTGAATGAACAGGAGCATAGCAGTTTCAGACCTCCGCAGGACAATGAGCTGCGAGTGTGGGCTTTTTGCCGCTCTCTTTTGTCCGGGAAAACAGCAGAGGCCGAAGATCTCCTGCAGCTACTGACTACTGTGTCTTGTGGACAAAACTGTTTCTCGAACGTACATATGCCCATGAAGCTCACAGCCCACTGACTCTATGCGATTGAATTTCCTTCTGATAGAATAGCAAGGAATTCATGGAAAGCTTCCAAACAACTAGGGACTCAGGATGTCTCATACAAGTCCCTTATTAGAAAACTTCATCTCCAGCGGGTAACACTAGGTCAATGCACTCGTTTCAGTAGAGTGCGAAATGTGTGGGATGCCGCTAGAAGCCACCGATTCGGAACGTCATTTCAATTGGTTTTCTGTATGATCACCTTGGCGGTAACTTTGCTAGCCACAGACTTGTGGAATCACGTTGCCCAAAACAAATGAGTGAACGGAAGCACAGGACTATGCCAACTATGACCCAGAGTAAGCTTGGCTACCACTGTTTTCGCCAAATTACGCGTTCTGCGAGCAAAGCGTATGCGGACGTTGGAAGGCCGCTAGGCCATGCTACGCGACTTGGCCTCCAAGTCTCGGAAGACCTAAGGGAATGTCAATGTCAGAGTAGCCTGTGGGGCTCCCAGTGGAAGATAATACATTCCTGAAGATTTGTTTGCTCCTCAAACGCACTCGGGAATCAACCTATTTCGTAGGAAGCGGGTTTTTCTCCAAAGCCGTCTCAGTGTTGAACGTCTTCTCAATGTTGTCATTTCCGTAGCGGATGTGATGGGAGAAGAAGACTGTAGCCTAAGAAACCATGGAGACTACACCACGTCCCTCGGACTCCACCCGTTCGTGAAGCCTTCGAAGAGGAAGAAGCTAAAAGTACCTCCTGGGCCTGCCAGGCCATTCATTCCACTCTGAGAATACAGCAGTGAAGACGTTGCGCTCCCCTGCGTCATTCAGCAATTATATCAAGTCGTGCGAAAAGTGTTCTCAACAAAAGCCATCCACACTATTGGACGTGTTATCAATGTTCTCATTTCAGTAGGAGATGAGCGCAGCGGTGTGTCACATAGGACGTACCCTTGTGAGCATCCTGTCCAAGAACCTTGCTGCCATATAGCATCTCTGGCTCGTGTCATAGCGCAGGAGCTACTGAAATGATCTCCCGTCAGCAACGGAGGGAATGCTAGCATAGCACTTTGTGATCCTTGAAGCGGAATGAGCTTCCACAGTAGAGTTTTCTCCTAGGTACTTTTTCCATCAGAAAAGCGTAGCCCCGGGAAGAAGAGAGGCAACCGCCTACTACCTCACTTTGCCCATACAGTGTTTGCAACGTGGAAATGCACGTGCAGCTAGCAGTCCCCGTACTCTAACCGAGTGACTCTCTCACACAGCACAGGAGTGAACGCTTTGAAAGCTGCCAAGTTACTCGGGAATGAACATGTTCCTGAGAAGTGGCTTTAAGCATGAACGCAGCACTAGATCAATGTGCTCATAGCAGTGGAATTGGAAATGAGTGCCTTGTACCACATCACATACCCTCTTCAGAACTTATGATCAGCTCTCTTGCTCTGTTATTTATACCTTGCTGTGTTTCAGTGCAACGATCTACAGAATCACTTTCTCGTCCTCAACGGACTGCGTGAAAGCACAGGACTAAGACAGCTATGAAATGCAGGATCTTCTATGGCACACGGTCCTCTACCTGTGGCCGTCATCTAGCTTTAGCCCTAGCCCTAAACCTATATGTAACATTAACCCAAACGCTAATGCTAAACCTATCCCTAACGCTAACCCTAACCCTAACCCTAACCCTAACCCTATCCATAACCCTAACCCTAACGCTAACCCTAACCCTATCCCTATCCCTACCCTCATGATAAAGCTTATCCTTTCCATAATCGTAATGCTAGCCCTAACCCTAACTCTATCTTTAAACAGAAATCTTCTGATATATCAGAGCTGTGGGTTGTGTCCTAAAGCAAATGCTACTGAAATCATTTTCAATCCGTAGTGAATGAACAGGAGCATAGCAGTTTCAGACCTCCGCAGGACAATGAGCTGCGAGTGTGGGCTTTTCGCCGCTCTCTTTTGTCCGGAAAAACAGCAGAGGCCGAAGATCTCCTGCAGCTACTGACTACTGTGTCTTGTGGACAAAACTGTTTCTCGAACGTACATATGCCCATGAAGCTCACAGCCCACTGACTCTATGCGATTGAATTTCCTTCTGATAGAATAGCAAGGAATTCATGGAAAGCTTCCAAACAACTAGGGACTCAGGATGTCTCATACAAGTCCCTTATTAGAAAACTTCATCTCCAGCGGGTAACACTAGGTCAATGCACTCGTTTCAGTAGAGTGCGAAATGTGTGGGATGCCGCTAGAAGCCACCGATTCGGAACGTCATTTCAATTGGTTTTCTGTATGATCACCTTGGCGGTAACTTTGCTAGCCACAGACTTGTGGAATCACGTTGCCCAAAACAAATGAGTGAACGGAAGCACAGGACTATGCCAACTATGACCCAGAGTAAGCTTGGCTACCACTGTTTTCGCCAAATTACGCGTTCTGCGAGCAAAGCGTATGCGGACGTTGGAAGGCCGCTAGGCCATGCTACGCGACTTGGCCTCCAAGTCTCGGAAGACCTAAGGGAATGTCAATGTCAGAGTAGCCTGTGGGGCTCCCAGTGGAAGATAATACATTCCTGAAGATTTGTTTGCTCCTCAAACGCACTCGGGAATCAACCTATTTCGTAGGAAGCGGGTTTTTCTCCAAAGCCGTCTCAGTGTTCAACGTCTTCTCAATGTTGTCATTTCCGTAGCGGATGTGATGGGAGAAGAAGACTGTAGCCTAAGAAACCATGGAGACTATACCACGTCCCTCGGACTCCACCCGTTCGTGAAGCCTTCGAAGAGGAAGAAGCTAAAAGTACCTCCTGGGCCTGCCAGGCCATTCATTCCACTCTGAGAATACAGCAGTGAAGACGTTGCGCTCCCCTGCGTCATTCAGCAATTATATCAAGTCGTGCGAAAAGTGTTCTCAACAAAAGCCATCCACACTATTGGACGTGTTATCAATGTTCTCATTTCAGTAGGAGATGAGCGCAGCGGTGTGTCACATAGGACGTACCCTTGTGAGCATCCTGTCCAAGAACCTTGCTGCCATATAGCATCTCTGGCTCGTGTCATAGCGCAGGAGCTACTGAAATGATCTCCCGTCAGCAACGGAGGGAATGCTAGCATAGCACTTTGTGATCCTTGAAGCGGAATGAGCTTCCACAGTAGAGTTTTCTCCTAGGTACTTTTTCCATCAGAAAAGCGTAGCCCCGGGAAGAAGAGAGGCAACCGCCTACTACCTCACTTTGCCCATACAGTGTTTGCAACGTGGAAATGCACGTGCAGCTAGCAGTCCCCGTACTCTATCCGAGTGACTCTCTCACACAGCACAGGAGTGAACGCTTTGAAAGCTGCCAAGTTACTCGGGAATGAACATGTTCCTGAGAAGTGGCTTTAAGCATGAACGCAGCACTAGATCAATGTGCTCATAGCAGTGGAATTGGAAATGAGTGCCTTGTACCACATCACATACCCTCTACAGAACGTATGATCAGCTCTCTTGCTCTGTTATTTTTACCTTGCTCTGTTTCAGTGCAACGATCTACAGAATCACTTTCTCGTCCTCAACGGACTGCGTGAAAGCACAGGACGAAGACACCTATGAAATGCACGATCTTCTATGGCACACTGTCCGCTACCTGTGGCCGTCATCTAGCTTTAGCCCTAGCCCTAAACCTATATGTAACATTAACCCAAACGCTAATGCTAAACCTATCCCTAACGCTAACCCTAACCCTAACACTAACCCTATCCATAACCCTAACGCTAACCCTAACCCTATCCCTATCTCTACCCTCCTGATAAAGCTTATCCTTTCCATAATCGTAATGCTAGCCCTAACCCTAACTCTATCTTTAAACAGAAATCTTCTGATATATCAGAGCTGTGGGTTGTGTCCTAAAGCAAATGCTACTGAAATCATTTTCAATCCGTAGTGAATGAACAGGAGCATAGCAGTTTCAGACCTCCGCAGGACAATGAGCTGCGAGTGTGGGCTTTTCGCCGCTCTCTTTTGTCCGGGAAAACAGCAGAGGCCGAAGATCTCCTGCAGCTACTGACTACTGTGTCTTGTGGACAAAACTGTTTCTCGAACGTACATATGCCCATGAAGCTCACAGCCCACTGACTCTATGCGATTGAATTTCCTTCTGATAGAATAGCAAGGAATTCATGGAAAGCTTCCAAACAACTAGGGACTCAGGATGTCTCATACAAGTCCCTTATTAGAAAACTTCATCTCCAGCGGGTAACACTAGGTCAATGCACTCGTTTCAGTAGAGTGCGAAATGTGTGGGATGCCGCTAGAAGCCACCGATTCGGAACGTCATTTCAATTGGTTTTCTGTAGGATCACCTTGGCGGTAACTTTGCTAGCCACAGACTTGTGGAATCACGTTGCCCAAAACAAATGAGTGAACGGAAGCACAGGACTATGCCAACTATGACCCAGAGTAAGCTTGGCTACCACTGTTTTCGCCAAATTACGCGTTCTGCGAGCAAAGCGTATGCGGACGTTGGAAGGCCGCTAGGCCATGCTACGCGACTTGGCCTCCAAGTCTCGGAAGACCTAAGGGAATGTCAATGTCAGAGTAGCCTGTGGGGCTCCCAGTGGAAGATAATACATTCCTGAAGATTTGTTTGCTCCTCAAACGCACTCGGGAATCAACCTATTTCGTAGGAAGCGGGTTTTTCTCCAAAGCCGTCTCAGTGTTCAACGTCTTCTCAATGTTGTCATTTCCGTAGCGGATGTGATGGGAGAAGAAGACTGTAGCCTAAGAAACCATGGAGACTACACCACGTCCCTCGGACTCCACCCGTTCGTGAAGCCTTCGAAGAGGAAGAAGCTAAAAGTACCTCCTGGGCCTGCCAGGCCATTCATTCCACTCTGAGAATACAGCAGTGAAGACGTTGCGCTCCCCTGCGTCATTCAGCAATTATATCAAGTCGTGCGAAAAGTGTTCTCAACAAAAGCCATCCACACTATTGGACGTGTTATCAATGTTCTCATTTCAGTAGGAGATGAGCGCAGCGGTGTGTCACATAGGACGTACCCTTGTGAGCATCCTGTCCAAGAACCTTGCTGCCATATAGCATCTCTGGCTCGTGTCATAGCGCAGGAGCTACTGAAATGATCTCCCGTCAGCAACGGAGGGAATGCTAGCATAGCACTTTGTGATCCTTGAAGCGGAATGAGCTTCCACAGTAGAGTTTTCTCCTAGGTACTTTTTCCATCAGAAAAGCGTAGCCCCGGGAAGAAGAGAGGCAACCGCCTACTACCTCACTTTGCCCATACAGTGTTTGCAACGTGGAAATGCACGTGCAGCTAGCAGTCCCCGTACTCTAACCGAGTGACTCTCTCACACAGCACAGGAGTGAACGCTTTGAAAGCTGCCAAGTTACTCGGGAATGAACATGTTCCTGAGAAGTGGCTTTAAGCATGAACGCAGCACTAGATCAATGTGCTCATAGCAGTTGAATTGGAAATGAGTGCCTTGTACCACATCACATACCCTCTTCAGAACTTATGATCAGCTCTCTTGCTCTGTTATTTATACCTTGCTGTGTTTCAGTGCAACGATCTACAGAATCACTTTCTCGTCCTCAACGGACTGCGTGAAAGCACAGGACTAAGACAGCTATGAAATGCAGGATCTTCTATGGCACACGGTCCTCTACCTGTGGCCGTCATCTAGCTTTAGCCCTAGCCCTAAACCTATATGTAACATTAACCCAAACGCTAATGCTAAACCTATCCCTAACGCTAACCCTAACCCTAACCCTAACCCTAACCCTATCCATAACCCTAACCCTAACCCTATCCCTAACCCTAACGCTAACCCTAACCCTATCCCTATCCCTACCCTCCTGATAAAGCTTATCCTTTCCATAATCGTAATGCTAGCCCTAACCCTAACTCTATCTTTAAACAGAAATCTTCTGATATATCAGAGCTGTGGGTTGTGTCCTAAAGCAAATGCTACTGAAATCATTTTCAATCCGTAGTGAATGGACAGGAGCATAGCAGTTTCAGACCTCCGCAGGACAATGAGCTGCGAGTGTGGGCTTTTCGCCGCTCTCTTTTGTCCGGGAAAACAGCAGAGGCCGAAGATCTCCTGCAGCTACTGACTACTGTGTCTTGTGGACAAAACTGTTTCTCGAACGTACATATGCCCATGAAGCTCACAGCCCACTGACTCTATGCGATTGAATTTCCTTCTGATAGAATAGCAAGGAATTCATGGAAAGCTTCCAAACAACTAGGGACTCAGGATGTCTCATACAAGTCCCTTATTAGAAAACTTCATCTCCAGCGGGTAACACTAGGTCAATGCACTCGTTTCAGTAGAGTGCGAAATGTGTGGGATGCCGCTAGAAGCCACCGATTCGGAACGTCATTTCAATTGGTTTTCTGTAGGATCACCTTGGCGGTAACTTTGCTAGCCACAGACTTGTGGAATCACGTTGCCCAAAACAAATGAGTGAACGGAAGCACAGGACTATGCCAACTATGACCCAGAGTAAGCTTGGCTACCACTGTTTTCGCCAAATTACGCGTTCTGCGAGCAAAGCGTATGCGGACGTTGGAAGGCCGCTAGGCCATGCTACGCGACTTGGCCTCCAAGTCTCGGAAGACCTAAGGGAATGTCAATGTCAGAGTAGCCTGTGGGGCTCCCAGTGGAAGATAATACATTCCTGAAGATTTGTTTGCTCCTCAAACGCACTCGGGAATCAACCTATTTCGTAGGAAGCGGGTTTTTCTCCAAAGCCGTCTCAGTGTTCAACGTCTTCTCAATGTTGTCATTTCCGTAGCGGATGTGATGGGAGAAGAAGACTGTAGCCTAAGAAACCATGGAGACTACACCACGTCCCTCGGACTCCACCCGTTCGTGAAGCCTTCGAAGAGGAAGAAGCTAAAAGTACCTCCTGGGCCTGCCAGGCCATTCATTCCACTCTGAGAATACAGCAGTGAAGACGTTGCGCTCCCCTGCGTCATTCAGCAATTATATCAAGTCGTGCGAAAAGTGTTCTCAACAAAAGCCATCCACACTATTGGACGTGTTATCAATGTTCTCATTTCAGTAGGAGATGAGCGCAGCGGTGTGTCACATAGGACGTACCCTTGTGAGCATCCTGTCCAAGAACCTTGCTGCCATATAGCATCTCTGGCTCGTGTCATAGCGCAGGAGCTACTGAAATGATCTCCCGTCAGCAACGGAGGGAATGCTAGCATAGCACTTTGTGATCCTTGAAGCGGAATGAGCTTCCACAGTAGAGTTTTCTCCTAGGTACTTTTTCCATCAGAAAAGCGTAGCCCCGGGAAGAAGAGAGGCAACCGCCTACTACCTCACTTTGCCCATACAGTGTTTGCAACGTGGAAATGCACGTGCAGCTAGCAGTCCCCATACTCTAACCGAGTGACTCTCTCACACAGCACAGGAGTGAACGCTTTGAAAGCTGCCAAGTTACTCGGGAATGAACATGTTCCTGAGAAGTGGCTTTAAGCATGAACGCAGCACTAGATCAATGTGCTCATAGCAGTTGAATTGGAAATGAGTGCCTTGTACCATATCACATACCCTCTACAGAACGTATGATCAGCTCTCTTGCTCTGTTATTTTTACCTTGCTCTGTTTCAGTGCAACGATCTACAGAATCACTTTCTCGTCCTCAACGGACTGCGTGAAAGCACAGGACGAAGACACCTATGAAATGCACGATCTTCTATGGCACACTGTCCGCTACCTGTGGCCGTCATCTAGCTTTAGCCCTAGCCCTAAACCTATATGTAACATTAACCCAAACGCTAATGCTAAACCTATCCCTAACGCTAACCCTAACCCTAACACTAACCCTATCCATAACCCTAACGCTAACCCTAACCCTATCCCTATCCCTACCCTCCTGATAAAGCTTATCCTTTCCATAATCGTAATGCTAGCCCTAACCCTAACTCTATCTTTAAACAGAAATCTTCTGATATATCAGAGCTGTGGGTTGTGTCCTAAACTAAATGCTTCTGAAATCATTTTCAATCCGTAGTGAATGAACAGAAGCATAGCAGTTTCAGACCTCCGCAGGACAATGAGCTGCGAGTGTGGGCTTTTCGCCGCTCTCTTTTGTCCGGGAAAACAGCAGAGGCCGAAGATCTCCTGCAGCTACTGACTACTGTGTCTTGTGGACAAAACTGTTTCTCGAACGTACATATGCCCATGAAGCTCACAGCCCACTGACTCTATGCGATTGAATTTCCTTCTGATAGAATAGCAAGGAATTCATGGAAAGCTTCCAAACAACTAGGGACTCAGGATGTCTCATACAAGTCCCTTATTAGAAAACTTCATCTCCAGCGGGTAACACTAGGTCAATGCACTCGTTTCAGTAGAGTGCGAAATGTGTGGGATGCCGCTAGAAGCCACCGATTCGGAACGTCATTTCAATTGGTTTTCTGTAGGATCACCTTGGCGGTAACTTTGCTAGCCACAGACTTGTGGAATCACGTTGCCCAAAACAAATGAGTGAACGGAAGCACAGGACTATGCCAACTATGACCCAGAGTAAGCTTGGCTACCACTGTTTTCGCCAAATTACGCGTTCTGCGAGCAAAGCGTATGCGGACGTTGGAAGGCCGCTAGGCCATGCTACGCGACTTGGCCTCCAAGTCTCGGAAGACCTAAGGGAATGTCAATGTCAGAGTAGCCTGTGGGGCTCCCAGTGGAAGATAATACATTCCTGAAGATTTGTTTGCTCCTCAAACGCACTCGGGAATCAACCTATTTCGTAGGAAGCGGGTTTTTCTCCAAAGCCGTCTCAGTGTTCAACGTCTTCTCAATGTTGTCATTTCCGTAGCGGATGTGATGGGAGAAGAAGACTGTAGCCTAAGAAACCATGGAGACTACACCACGTCCCTCGGACTCCACCCGTTCGTGAAGCCTTCGAAGAGGAAGAAGCTAAAAGTACCTCCTGGGCCTGCCAGGCCATTCATTCCACTCTGAGAATACAGCAGTGAAGACGTTGCGCTCCCCTGCGTCATTCAGCAATTATATCAAGTCGTGCGAAAAGTGTTCTCAACAAAAGCCATCCACACTATTGGACGTGTTATCAATGTTCTCATTTCAGTAGGAGATGAGCGCAGCGGTGTGTCACATAGGACGTACCCTTGTGAGCATCCTGTCCAAGAACCTTGCTGCCATATAGCATCTCTGGCTCGTGTCATAGCGCAGGAGCTACTGAAATGATCTCCCGTCAGCAACGGAGGGAATGCTAGCATAGCACTTTGTGATCCTTGAAGCGGAATGAGCTTCCACAGTAGAGTTTTCTCCTAGGTACTTTTTCCATCAGAAAAGCGTAGCCCCGGGAAGAAGAGAGGCAACCGCCTACTACCTCACTTTGCCCATACAGTGTTTGCAACGTGGAAATGCACGTGCAGCTAGCAGTCCCCGTACTCTAACCGAGTGACTCTCTCACACAGCACAGGAGTGAACGCTTTGAAAGCTGCCAAGTTACTCGGGAATGAACATGTTCCTGAGAAGTGGCTTTAAGCATGAACGCAGCACTAGATCAATGTGCTCATAGCAGTTGAATTGGAAATGAGTGCCTTGTACCACATCACATACCCTCTTCAGAACTTATGATCAGCTCTCTTGCTCTGTTATTTTTACCTTGCTGTGTTTCAGTGCAACGATCTACAGAATCACTTTCTCGTCCTCAACGGACTGCGTGAAAGCACAGGACTAAGACAGCTATGAAATGCAGGATCTTCTATGTCACACTGTCCTCTACCTGTGGCCGTCATCTAGCTTTAGCCCTAGCCCTAAACCTATATGTAACATTAACCCAAACGCTAATGCTAAACCTATCCCTAACGCTAACCCTAACCCTAACCCTAACCCTAACCCTATCCATAACCCTAACCCTAACCCTATCCCTAACCCTAACGCTAACCCTAACCCTATCCCTATCCCTACCCTCATGATAAAGCTTATCCTTTCCATAATCGTAATGCTAGCCCTAACCCTAACTCTATCTTTAAACAGAAATCTTCTGATATATCAGAGCTGTGGGTTGTGTCCTAAAGCAAATGCTACTGAAATCATTTTCAATCCGTAGTGAATGAACAGGAGCATAGCAGTTTCAGGCCTCCGCAGGACAATGAGCTGCGAGTGTGGGCTTTTCGCCGCTCTCTTTTGTCCGGGAAAACAGCAGAGGCCGAAGATCTCCTGCAGCTACTGACTACTGTGTCTTGTGGACAAAACTGTTTCTCGAACGTACATATGCCCATGAAGCTCACAGCCCACTGACTCTATGCGATTGAATTTCCTTCTGATAGAATAGCAAGGAATTCATGGAAAGCTTCCAAACAACTAGGGACTCAGGATGTCTCATACAAGTCCCTTATTAGAAAACTTCATCTCCAGCGGGTAACACTAGGTCAATGCACTCTTTTCAGTAGAGTGCGAAATGTGTGGGATGCCGCTAGAAGCCACCGATTCGGAACGTCATTTCAATTGGTTTTCTGTAGGATCACCTTGGCGGTAACTTTGCTAGCCACAGACTTGTGGAATCACGTTGCCCAAAACAAATGAGTGAACGGAAGCACAGGACTATGCCAACTATGACCCAGAGTAAGCTTGGCTACCACTGTTTTCGCCAAATTACGCGTTCTGCGAGCAAAGCGTATGCGGACGTTGGAAGGCCGCTAGGCCATGCTACGCGACTTGGCCTCCAAGTCTCGGAAGACCTAAGGGAATGTCAATGTCAGAGTAGCCTGTGGGGCTCCCAGTGGAAGATAATACATTCCTGAAGATTTGTTTGCTCCTCAAACGCACTCGGGAATCAACCTATTTCGTAGGAAGCGGGTTTTTCTCCAAAGCCGTCTCAGTGTTCAACGTCTTCTCAATGTTGTCATTTCCGTAGCGGATGTGATGGGAGAAGAAGACTGTAGCCTAAGAAACCATGGAGACTATACCACGTCCCTCGGACTCCACCCGTTCGTGAAGCATTCGAAGAGGAAGAAGCTAAAAGTACCTCCTGGGCCTGCCAGGCCATTCATTCCACTCTGAGAATACAGCAGTGAAGACGTTGCGCTCCCCTGCGTCATTCAGCAATTATATCAAGTCGTGCGAAAAGTGTTCTCAACAAAAGCCATCCACACTATTGGACGTGTTATCAATGTTCTCATTTCAGTAGGAGATGAAAGCAGCGGTGTGTCACATAGGACGTACCCTTGTGAGCATCCTGTCCAAGAACCTTGCTGCCATATAGCATCTCTGGCTCGTGTCATAGCGCAGGAGCTACTGAAATGATCTCCCGTCAGCAACGGAGGGAATGCTAGCATAGCACTTTGTGATCCTTGAAGCGGAATGAGCTTCCACAGTAGAGTTTTCTCCTAGGTACTTTTTCCATCAGAAAAGCGTAGCCCCGGGAAGAAGAGAGGCAACCGCCTACTACCTCACTTTGCCCATACAGTGTTTGCAACGTGGAAATGCACGTGCAGCTAGCAGTCCCCGTACTCTAACCGAGTGACTCTCTCACACAGCACAGGAGTGAACGCTTTGAAAGCTGCCAAGTTACTCGGGAATGAACATGTTCCTGAGAAGTGGCTTTAAGCATGAACGCAGCACTAGATCAATGTGCTCATAGCAGTTGAATTGGAAATGAGTGCCTTGTACCATATCACATACCCTCTACAGAACGTATGATCAGCTCTCTTGCTCTGTTATTTTTACCTTGCTCTGTTTCAGTGCAACGATCTACAGAATCACTTTCTCGTCCTCAACGGACTGCGTGAAAGCACAGGACGAAGACACCTATGAAATGCACGATCTTCTATGGCACACTGTCCGCTACCTGTGGCCGTCATCTAGCTTTAGCCCTAGCCCTAAACCTATATGTAACATTAACCCAAACGCTAATGCTAAACCTATCCCTAACGCTAACCCTAACCCTAACACTAACCCTATCCATAACCCTAACGCTAACCCTAACCCTATCCCTATCTCTACCCTCCTGATAAAGCTTATCCTTTCCATAATCGTAATGCTAGCCCTAACCCTAACTCTATCTTTAAACAGAAATCTTCTGATATATCAGAGCTGTGGGTTGTGTCCTAAACTAAATGCTTCTGAAATCATTTTCAATCCGTAGTGAATGAACAGGAGCATAGCAGTTTCAGACCTCCGCAGGACAATGAGCTGCGAGTGTGGGCTTTTCGCCGCTCTCTTTTGTCCGGGAAAACAGCAGAGGTCGAAGATCTCCTGCAGCTACTGACTACTGTGTCTTGTGGACAAAACTGTTTCTCGAACGTACATATGCCCATGAAGCTCACAGCCCACTGACTCTATGCGATTGAATTTCCTTCTGATAGAATAGCAAGGAATTCATGGAAAGCTTCCAAACAACTAGGGACTCAGGATGTCTCATACAAGTCCCTTATTAGAAAACTTCATCTCCAGCGGGTAACACTAGGTCAATGCACTCGTTTCAGTAGAGTGCGAAATGTGTGGGATGCCGCTAGAAGCCACCGATTCGGAACGTCATTTCAATTGGTTTTCTGTAGGATCACCTTGGCGGTAACTTTGCTAGCCACAGACTTGTGGAATCACGTTGCCCAAAACAAATGAGTGAACGGAAGCACAGGACTATGCCAACTATGACCCAGAGTAAGCTTGGCTACCACTGTTTTCGCCAAATTACGCGTTCTGCGAGCAAAGCGTATGCGGACGTTGGAAGGCCGCTAGGCCATGCTACGCGACTTGGCCTCCAAGTCTCGGAAGACCTAAGGGAATGTCAATGTCAGAGTAGCCTGTGGGGCTCCCAGTGGAAGATAATACATTCCTGAAGATTTGTTTGCTCCACAAACGCACTCGGGAATCAACCTATTTCGTAGGAAGCGGGTTTTTCTCCAAAGCCGTCTCAGTGTTCAACGTCTTCTCAATGTTGTCATTTCCGTAGCGGATGTGATGGGAGAAGAAGACTGTAGCCTAAGAAACCATGGAGACTACACCACGTCCCTCGGACTCCACCCGTTCGTGAAGCCTTCGAAGAGGAAGAAGCTAAAAGTACCTCCT
The DNA here is from genome assembly GCF_022682495.2 of Desmodus rotundus. Lineage (NCBI taxonomy): Eukaryota > Metazoa > Chordata > Mammalia > Chiroptera > Phyllostomidae > Desmodus > Desmodus rotundus. The sequence goes on from NW_026527334.1 coordinate 58,853, forward strand.
GGGCCTGCCAGGCCATTCATTCCACTCTGAGAATACAGCAGTGAAGACGTTGCGCTCCCCTGCGTCATTCAGCAATTATATCAAGTCGTGCGAAAAGTGTTCTCAACAAAAGCCATCCACACTATTGGACGTGTTATCAATGTTCTCATTTCAGTAGGAGATGAGCGCAGCGGTGTGTCACATAGGACGTACCCTTGTGAGCATCCTGTCCAAGAACCTTGCTGCCATATAGCATCTCTGGCTCGTGTCATAGCGCAGGAGCTACTGAAATGATCTCCCGTCAGCAACGGAGGGAATGCTAGCATAGCACTTTGTGATCCTTGAAGCGGAATGAGCTTCCACAGTAGAGTTTTCTCCTAGGTACTTTTTCCATCAGAAAAGCGTAGCCCCGGGAAGAAGAGAGGCAACCGCCTACTACCTCACTTTGCCCATACAGTGTTTGCAACGTGGAAATGCACGTGCAGCTAGCAGTCCCCGTACTCTAACCGAGTGACTCTCTCACACAGCACAGGAGTGAACGCTTTGAAAGCTGCCAAGTTACTCGGGAATGAACATGTTCCTGAGAAGTGGCTTTAAGCATGAACGCAGCACTAGATCAATGTGCTCATAGCAGTGGAATTGGAAATGAGTGCCTTGTACCACATCACATACCCTCTTCAGAACTTATGATCAGCTCTCTTGCTCTGTTATTTATACCTTGCTGTGTTTCAGTGCAACGATCTACAGAATCACTTTCTCGTCCTCAACGGACTGCGTGAAAGCACAGGACTAAGACAGCTATGAAATGCAGGATCTTCTATGGCACACGGTCCTCTACCTGTGGCCGTCATCTAGCTTTAGCCCTAGCCCTAATCCTATATGTAACATTAACCCAAACGCTAATGCTAAACCTATCCCTAACGCTAACCCTAACCCTAACCCTAACCCTAACCCTATCCCTAACCCTAACGCTAACCCTAACCCTATCCCTATCCCTACCCTCATGATAAAGCTTATCCTTTCCATAATCGTAATGCTAGCCCTAACCCTAACTCTATCTTTAAACAGAAATCTTCTGATATATCAGAGCTGTGGGTTGTGTCCTAAACTAAATGCTTCTGAAATCATTTTCAATCCGTAGTGAATGAACAGGAGCATAGCAGTTTCAGACCTCCGCAGGACAATGAGCTGCGAGTGTGGGCTTTTCGCCGCTCTCTTTTGTCCGGGAAAACAGCAGAGGCCGAAGATCTCCTGCAGCTACTGACTACTGTGTCTTGTGGACAAAACTGTTTCTCGAACGTACATATGCCCATGAAGCTCACAGCCCACTGACTCTATGCGATTGAATTTCCTTCTGATAGAATAGCAAGGAATTCATGGAAAGCTTCCAAACAACTAGGGACTCAGGATGTCTCATACAAGTCCCTTATTAGAAAACTTCATCTCCAGCGGGTAACACTAGGTCAATGCACTCGTTTCAGTAGAGTGCGAAATGTGTGGGATGCCGCTAGAAGCCACCGATTCGGAACGTCATTTCAATTGGTTTTCTGTAGGATCACCTTGGCGGTAACTTTGCTAGCCACAGACTTGTGGAATCACGTTGCCCAAAACAAATGAGTGAACGGAAGCACAGGACTATGCCAACTATGACCCAGAGTAAGCTTGGCTACCACTGTTTTCGCCAAATTACGCGTTCTGCGAGCAAAGCGTATGCGGACGTTGGAAGGCCGCTAGGCCATGCTACGCGACTTGGCCTCCAAGTCTCGGAAGACCTAAGGGAATGTCAATGTCAGAGTAGCCTGTGGGGCTCCCAGTGGAAGATAATACATTCCTGAAGATTTGTTTGCTCCTCAAACGCACTCGGGAATCAACCTATTTCGTAGGAAGCGGGTTTTTCTCCAAAGCCGTCTCAGTGTTCAACGTCTTCTCAATGTTGTCATTTCCGTAGCGGATGTGATGGGAGAAGAAGACTGTAGCCTAAGAAACCATGGAGACTACACCACGTCCCTCGGACTCCACCCGTTCGTGAAGCCTTCGAAGAGGAAGAAGCTAAAAGTACCTCCTGGGCCTGCCAGGCCATTCATTCCACTCTGAGAATACAGCAGTGAAGACGTTGCGCTCCCCTGCGTCATTCAGCAATTATATCAAGTCGTGCGAAAAGTGTTCTCAACAAAAGCCATCCACACTATTGGACGTGTTATCAATGTTCTCATTTCAGTAGGAGATGAGCGCAGCGGTGTGTCACATAGGACGTACCCTTGTGAGCATCCTGTCCAAGAACCTTGCTGCCATATAGCATCTCTGGCTCGTGTCATAGCGCAGGAGCTACTGAAATGATCTCCCGTCAGCAACGGAGGGAATGCTAGCATAGCACTTTGTGATCCTTGAAGCGGAATGAGCTTCCACAGTAGAGTTTTCTCCTAGGTACTTTTTCCATCAGAAAAGCGTAGCCCCGGGAAGAAGAGAGGCAACCGCCTACTACCTCACTTTGCCCATACAGTGTTTGCAACGTGGAAATGCACGTGCAGCTAGCAGTCCCCGTACTCTAACCGAGTGACTCTCTCACACAGCACAGGAGTGAACGCTTTGAAAGCTGCCAAGTTACTCGGGAATGAACATGTTCCTGAGAAGTGGCTTTAAGCATGAACGCAGCACTAGATCAATGTGCTCATAGCAGTGGAATTGGAAATGAGTGCCTTGTACCACATCACATACCCTCTTCAGAACTTATGATCAGCTCTCTTGCTCTGTTATTTATACCTTGCTGTGTTTCAGTGCAACGATCTACAGAATCACTTTCTCGTCCTCAACGGACTGCGTGAAAGCACAGGACTAAGACAGCTATGAAATGCAGGATCTTCTATGGCACACGGTCCTCTACCTGTGGCCGTCATCTAGCTTTAGCCCTAGCCCTAATCCTATATGTAACATTAACCCAAACGCTAATGCTAAACCTATCCCTAACGCTAACCCTAACCCTAACCCTAACCCTAACCCTATCCCTAACCCTAACGCTAACCCTAACCCTATCCCTATCCCTACCCTCATGATAAAGCTTATCCTTTCCATAATCGTAATGCTAGCCCTAACCCTAACTCTATCTTTAAACAGAAATCTTCTGATATATCAGAGCTGTGGGTTGTGTCCTAAACTAAATGCTTCTGAAATCATTTTCAATCCGTAGTGAATGAACAGGAGCATAGCAGTTTCAGACCTCCGCAGGACAATGAGCTGCGAGTGTGGGCTTTTCGCCGCTCTCTTTTGTCCGGGAAAACAGCAGAGGCCGAAGATCTCCTGCAGCTACTGACTACTGTGTCTTGTGGACAAAACTGTTTCTCGAACGTACATATGCCCATGAAGCTCACAGCCCACTGACTCTATGCGATTGAATTTCCTTCTGATAGAATAGCAAGGAATTCATGGAAAGCTTCCAAACAACTAGGGACTCAGGATGTCTCATACAAGTCCCTTATTAGAAAACTTCATCTCCAGCGGGTAACACTAGGTCAATGCACTCGTTTCAGTAGAGTGCGAAATGTGTGGGATGCCGCTAGAAGCCACCGATTCGGAACGTCATTTCAATTGGTTTTCTGTATGATCACCTTGGCGGTAACTTTGCTAGCCACAGACTTGTGGAATCACGTTGCCCAAAACAAATGAGTGAACGGAAGCACAGGACTATGCCAACTATGACCCAGAGTAAGCTTGGCTACCACTGTTTTCGCCAAATTACGCGTTCTGCGAGCAAAGCGTATGCGGACGTTGGAAGGCCGCTAGGCCATGCTACGCGACTTGGCCTCCAAGTCTCGGAAGACCTAAGGGAATGTCAATGTCAGAGTAGCCTGTGGGGCTCCCAGTGGAAGATAATACATTCCTGAAGATTTGTTTGCTCCTCAAACGCACTCGGGAATCAACCTATTTCGTAGGAAGCGGGTTTTTCTCCAAAGCCGTCTCAGTGTTGAACGTCTTCTCAATGTTGTCATTTCCGTAGCGGATGTGATGGGAGAAGAAGACTGTAGCCTAAGAAACCATGGAGACTACACCACGTCCCTCGGACTCCACCCGTTCGTGAAGCCTTCGAAGAGGAAGAAGCTAAAAGTACCTCCTGGGCCTGCCAGGCCATTCATTCCACTCTGAGAATACAGCAGTGAAGACGTTGCGCTCCCCTGCGTCATTCAGCAATTATATCAAGTCGTGCGAAAAGTGTTCTCAACAAAAGCCATCCACACTATTGGACGTGTTATCAATGTTCTCATTTCAGTAGGAGATGAGCGCAGCGGTGTGTCACATAGGACGTACCCTTGTGAGCATCCTGTCCAAGAACCTTGCTGCCATATAGCATCTCTGGCTCGTGTCATAGCGCAGGAGCTACTGAAATGATCTCCCGTCAGCAACGGAGGGAATGCTAGCATAGCACTTTGTGATCCTTGAAGCGGAATGAGCTTCCACAGTAGAGTTTTCTCCTAGGTACTTTTTCCATCAGAAAAGCGTAGCCCCGGGAAGAAGAGAGGCAACCGCCTACTACCTCACTTTGCCCATACAGTGTTTGCAACGTGGAAATGCACGTGCAGCTAGCAGTCCCCGTACTCTAACCGAGTGACTCTCTCACACAGCACAGGAGTGAACGCTTTGAAAGCTGCCAAGTTACTCGGGAATGAACATGTTCCTGAGAAGTGGCTTTAAGCATGAACGCAGCACTAGATCAATGTGCTCATAGCAGTGGAATTGGAAATGAGTGCCTTGTACCACATCACATACCCTCTTCAGAACGTATGATCAGCTCTCTTGCTCTGTTATTTTTACCTTGCTGTGTTTCAGTGCAACGATCTACAGAATCACTTTCTCGTCCTCAACGGACTGCGTGAAAGCACAGGACTAAGACAGCTATGAAATGCAGGATCTTCCATGGCACACTGTCCTCTACCTGTGGCCGTCATCTAGCTTTAGCCCTAGCCCTAAACCTATATGTAACATTAACCCAAACGCTAATGCTAAACCTATCCCTAACGCTAACCCTAACCCTAACACTAACCCTATCCATAACCCTAACGCTAACCCTAACCCTATCCCTATCCCTACCCTCCTGATAAAGCTTATCCTTTCCATAATCGTAATGCTAGCCCTAACCCTAACTCTATCTTTAAACAGAAATCTTCTGATATATCAGAGCTGTGGGTTGTGTCCTAAAGCAAATGCTTCTGAAATCATTTTCAATCCGTAGTGAATGAACAGAAGCATAGCAGTTTCAGACCTCCGCAGGACAATGAGCTGCGAGTGTGGGCTTTTCGCCGCTCTCTTTTGTCCGGGAAAACAGCAGAGGTCGAAGATCTCCTGCAGCTACTGACTACTGTGTCTTGTGGACAAAACTGTTTCTCGAACGTACATATGCCCATGAAGCTCACAGCCCACTGACTCTATGCGATTGAATTTCCTTCTGATAGAATAGCAAGGAATTCATGGAAAGCTTCCAAACAACTAGGGACTCAGGATGTCTCATACAAGTCCCTTATTAGAAAACTTCATCTCCAGCGGGTAACACTAGGTCAATGCACTCGTTTCAGTAGAGTGCGAAATGTGTGGGATGCCGCTAGAAGCCACCGATTCGGAACGTCATTTCAATTGGTTTTCTGTAGGATCACCTTGGCGGTAACTTTGCTAGCCACAGACTTGTGGAATCACGTTGCCCAAAACAAATGAGTGAACGGAAGCACAGGACTATGCCAACTATGACCCAGAGTAAGCTTGGCTACCACTGTTTTCGCCAAATTACGCGTTCTGCGAGCAAAGCGTATGCGGACGTTGGAAGGCCGCTAGGCCATGCTACGCGACTTGGCCTCCAAGTCTCGGAAGACCTAAGGGAATGTCAATGTCAGAGTAGCCTGTGGGGCTCCCAGTGGAAGATAATACATTCCTGAAGATTTGTTTGCTCCTCAAACGCACTGGGGAATCAACCTATTTCGTAGGAAGCGGGTTTTTCTCCAAAGCCGTCTCAGTGTTCAACGTCTTCTCAATGTTGTCATTTCCGTAGCGGATGTGATGGGAGAAGAAGACTGTAGCCTAAGAAACCATGGAGACTACACCACGTCCCTCGGACTCCACCCGTTCGTGAAGCCTTCGAAGAGGAAGAAGCTAAAAGTACCTCCTGGGCCTGCCAGGCCATTCATTCCACTCTGAGAATACAGCAGTGAAGACGTTGCGCTCCCCTGCGTCATTCAGCAATTATATCAAGTCGTGCGAAAAGTGTTCTCAACAAAAGCCATCCACACTATTGGACGTGTTATCAATGTTCTCATTTCAGTAGGAGATGAGCGCAGCGGTGTGTCACATAGGACGTACCCTTGTGAGCATCCTGTCCAAGAACCTTGCTGCCATATAGCATCTCTGGCTCGTGTCATAGCGCAGGAGCTACTGAAATGATCTCCCGTCAGCAACGGAGGGAATGCTAGCATAGCACTTTGTGATCCTTGAAGCGGAATGAGCTTCCACAGTAGAGTTTTCTCCTAGGTACTTTTTCCATCAGAAAAGCGTAGCCCCGGGAAGAAGAGAGGCAACCGCCTACTACCTCACTTTGCCCATACAGTGTTTGCAATGTGGAAATGCACGTGCAGCTAGCAGTCCCCGTACTCTAACCGAGTGACTCTCTCACACAGCACAGGAGTGAACGCTTTGAAAGCTGCCAAGTTACTCGGGAATGAACATGTTCCTGAGAAGTGGCTTTAAGCATGAACGCAGCACTAGATCAATGTGCTCATAGCAGTTGAATTGGAAATGAGTGCCTTGTACCACATCACATACCCTCTTCAGAACGTATGATCAGCTCTCTTGCTCTGTTATTTTTACCTTGCTCTGTTCCAGTGCAACGATCTACAGAATCACTTTCTCGTCCTCAACGGACTGCGTGAAAGCACAGGACGAAGACACCTATGAAATGCACGATCTTCTATGGCACACTGTCCGCTACCTGTGGCCGTCATCTAGCTTTAGCCCTAGCCCTAAACCTATATGTAACATTAACCCAAACGCTAATGCTAAACCTATCCCTAACGCTAACCCTAACCCTAACACTAACCCTATCCATAACCCTAACGCTAACCCTAACCCTATCCCTATCTCTACCCTCCTGATAAAGCTTATCCTTTCCATAATCGTAATGCTAGCCCTAACCCTAACTCTATCTTTAAACAGAAATCTTCTGATATATCAGAGCTGTGGGTTGTGTCCTAAACTAAATGCTTCTGAAATCATTTTCAATCCGTAGTGAATGAACAGGAGCATAGCAGTTTCAGACCTCCGCAGGACAATGAGCTGCGAGTGTGGGCTTTTCGCCGCTCTCTTTTGTCCGGGAAAACAGCAGAGGCCGAAGATCTCCTGCAGCTACTGACTACTGTGTCTTGTGGACAAAACTGTTTCTCGAACGTACATATGCCCATGAAGCTCACAGCCCACTGACTCTATGCGATTGAATTTCCTTCTGATAGAATAACAAGGAATTCATGGAAAGCTTCCAAACAACTAGGGACTCAGGATGTCTCATACAAGTCCCTTATTAGAAAACTTCATCTCCAGCGGGTAACACTAGGTCAATGCACTCGTTTCAGTAGAGTGCGAAATGTGTGGGATGCCGCTAGAAGCCACCGATTCGGAACGTCATTTCAATTGGTTTTCTGTAGGATCACCTTGGCGGTAACTTTGCTAGCCACAGACTTGTGGAATCACGTTGCCCAAAACAAATGAGTGAACGGAAGCACAGGACTATGCCAACTATGACCCAGAGTAAGCTTGGCTACCACTGTTTTCGCCAAATTACGCGTTCTGCGAGCAAAGCGTATGCGGACGTTGGAAGGCCGCTAGGCCATGCTACGCGACTTGGCCTCCAAGTCTCGGAAGACCTAAGGGAATGTCAATGTCAGAGTAGCCTGTGGGGCTCCCAGTGGAAGATAATACATTCCTGAAGATTTGTTTGCTCCTCAAACGCACTCGGGAATCAACCTATTTCGTAGGAAGCGGGTTTTTCTCCAAAGCCGTCTCAGTGTTCAACGTCTTCTCAATGTTGTCATTTCCGTAGCGGATGTGATGGGAGAAGAAGACTGTAGCCTAAGAAACCATGGAGACTACACCACGTCCCTCGGACTCCACCCGTTCATGAAGCCTTCGAAGAGGAAGAAGCTAAAAGTACCTCCTGGGCCTGCCAGGCCATTCATTCCACTCTGAGAATACAGCAGTGAAGACGTTGCGCTCCCCTGCGTCATTCAGCAATTATATCAAGTCGTGCGAAAAGTGTTCTCAACAAAAGCCATCCACACTATTGGACGTGTTATCAATGTTCTCATTTCAGTAGGAGATGAAAGCAGCAGTGTGTCACATAGGACGTACCCTTGTGAGCATCCTGTCCAAGAACCTTGCTGCCATATAGCATCTCTGGCTCGTGTCATAGCGCAGGAGCTACTGAAATGATCTCCCGTCAGCAACGGAGGGAATGCTAGCATAGCACTTTGTGATCCTTGAAGCGGAATGAGCTTCCACAGTAGAGTTTTCTCCTAAGTACTTTTTCCATCAGAAAAGCGTAACCCCGGGAAGAAGAGAGGCAACCGCCTACTACCTCACTTTGCCCATACAGTGTTTGCAACGTGGAAATGCACGTGCAGCTAGCAGTCCCCGTACTCTATCCGAGTGACTCTCTCACACAGCACAGGAGTGAACGCTTTGAAAGCTGCCAAGTTACTCGGGAATGAACATGTTCCTGAGAAGTGGCTTTAAGCATGAACGCAGCACTAGATCAATGTGCTCATAGCAGTTGAATTGGAAATGAGTGCCTTGTACCACATCACATACCCTCTTCAGAACTTATGATCAGCTCTCTTGCTCTGTTATTTTTACCTTGCTGTGTTTCAGTGCAACGATCTACAGAATCACTTTCTCGTCCTCAACGGACTGCGTGAAAGCACAGGACTAAGACAGCTATGAAATGCAGGATCTTCTATGTCACACTGTCCTCTACCTGTGGCCGTCATCTAGCTTTAGCCCTAGCCCTAAACCTATATGTAACATTAACCCAAACGCTAATGCTAAACCTATCCCTAACGCTAACCCTAACCCTAACCCTAACCCTAACCCTATCCATAACCCTAACCCTAACCCTATCCCTAACCCTAACGCTAACCCTAACCCTATCCCTATCCCTACCCTCATGATAAAGCTTATCCTTTCCATAATCGTAATGCTAGCCCTAACCCTAACTCTATCTTTAAACAGAAATCTTCTGATATATCAGAGCTGTGGGTTGTGTCCTAAAGCAAATGCTACTGAAATCATTTTCAATCCGTAGTGAATGAACAGGAGCATAGCAGTTTCAGGCCTCCGCAGGACAATGAGCTGCGAGTGTGGGCTTTTCGCCGCTCTCTTTTGTCCGGGAAAACAGCAGAGGCCGAAGATCTCCTGCAGCTACTGACTACTGTGTCTTGTGGACAAAACTGTTTCTCGAACGTACATATGCCCATGAAGCTCACAGCCCACTGACTCTATGCGATTGAATTTCCTTCTGATAGAATAGCAAGGAATTCATGGAAAGCTTCCAAACAACTAGGGACTCAGGATGTCTCATACAAGTCCCTTATTAGAAAACTTCATCTCCAGCGGGTAACACTAGGTCAATGCACTCTTTTCAGTAGAGTGCGAAATGTGTGGGATGCCGCTAGAAGCCACCGATTCGGAACGTCATTTCAATTGGTTTTCTGTAGGATCACCTTGGCGGTAACTTTGCTAGCCACAGACTTGTGGAATCACGTTGCCCAAAACAAATGAGTGAACGGAAGCACAGGACTATGCCAACTATGACCCAGAGTAAGCTTGGCTACCACTGTTTTCGCCAAATTACGCGTTCTGCGAGCAAAGCGTATGCGGACGTTGGAAGGCCGCTAGGCCATGCTACGCGACTTGGCCTCCAAGTCTCGGAAGACCTAAGGGAATGTCAATGTCAGAGTAGCCTGTGGGGCTCCCAGTGGAAGATAATACATTCCTGAAGATTTGTTTGCTCCTCAAACGCACTCGGGAATCAACCTATTTCGTAGGAAGCGGGTTTTTCTCCAAAGCCGTCTCAGTGTTCAACGTCTTCTCAATGTTGTCATTTCCGTAGCGGATGTGATGGGAGAAGAAGACTGTAGCCTAAGAAACCATGGAGACTATACCACGTCCCTCGGACTCCACCCGTTCGTGAAGCCTTCGAAGAGGAAGAAGCTAAAAGTACCTCCTGGGCCTGCCAGGCCATTCATTCCACTCTGAGAATACAGCAGTGAAGACGTTGCGCTCCCCTGCGTCATTCAGCAATTATATCAAGTCGTGCGAAAAGTGTTCTCAACAAAAGCCATCCACACTATTGGACGTGTTATCAATGTTCTCATTTCAGTAGGAGATGAAAGCAGCGGTGTGTCACATAGGACGTACCCTTGTGAGCATCCTGTCCAAGAACCTTGCTGCCATATAGCATCTCTGGCTCGTGTCATAGCGCAGGAGCTACTGAAATGATCTCCCGTCAGCAACGGAGGGAATGCTAGCATAGCACTTTGTGATCCTTGAAGCGGAATGAGCTTCCACAGTAGAGTTTTCTCCTAGGTACTTTTTCCATCAGAAAAGCGTAGCCCCGGGAAGAAGAGAGGCAACCGCCTACTACCTCACTTTGCCCATACAGTGTTTGCAACGTGGAAATGCACGTGCAGCTAGCAGTCCCCGTACTCTATCCGAGTGACTCTCTCACACAGCACAGGAGTGAACGCTTTGAAAGCTGCCAAGTTACTCGGGAATGAACATGTTCCTGAGAAGTGGCTTTAAGCATGAACGCAGCACTAGATCAATGTGCTCATAGCAGTGGAATTGGAAATGAGTGCCTTGTACCACATCACATACCCTCTTCAGAACGTATGATCAGCTCTCTTGCTCTGTTATTTTTACCTTGCTGTGTTTCAGTGCAACGATCTACAGAATCACTTTCTCGTCCTCAACGGACTGCGTGAAAGCACAGGACTAAGACAGCTATGAAATGCAGGATCTTCCATGGCACACTGTCCTCTACCTGTGGCCGTCATCTAGCTTTAGCCCTAGCCCTAAACCTATATGTAACATTAACCCAAACGCTAATGCTAAACCTATCCCTAACGCTAACCCTAACCCTAACACTAACCCTATCCATAACCCTAACGCTAACCCTAACCCTATCCCTATCCCTACCCTCCTGATAAAGCTTATCCTTTCCATAATCGTAATGCTAGC
>NW_026527335.1:600000-768514 GCF_022682495.2 Desmodus rotundus
GGAATTCTCTAAAGGCCAGGTGCCCTCTGTCGCCCTGGGAGTGCCCACGCCGTCCCTTAACCCTGCAGGACACTATCATCCAGCAATAAGCAGCCCTCTGCCTCCACGGGGCTCAAACACCTGGGCCCGTTGTGCGAGCACCTGGCGTACGTGCAGGCAAACCCGCCGACCCCTCTGGCCCGAACCCACCACTGCGAAGATCCCCCATTTCTTCCATCCGTAAAGGGGTGCTCCTTGGGGACTGGAGGAACATGGGGAGACCCCCAGGAGATGGCTTTTCTCCGAGCCGCGGCTGGCTCCTTTCGGGCCTATTCGTGGGCCGCGCATGCGCACTCAGGCTCCCAAGCACACGCCTCCCTCGGCTCACCTGACCCACGCTTGAGCTGTCAGACCTTTTGCACAGGGTCCCTAGGCACCTGTCTGGAAACGGAAGCCCACCCCGCCACCCAGAGGACCGCGCGATTTCCCATGGGCCACACTTCCCAGCAGCTCTCCCAGCTCCTCAGACACAGTGTGCGCAGGAAAGACTTGGGGAACGGGGGCCTGGGCGGGGGATTTTCCAGGGGGCTGTCTGATGACCAGGCGTCCTCTCTCGCCCGGTGAGTGTCCAAGCCGTCCCTTGACCCCCGCAGGAGACCTGATTCCTGCCATAAGCGGCCCTCTAGCCACATGGGGCAGGGACACCTGGGCCCGGTGTGCCAGCAACTGGCCTACATGGAGGCAAACAAACAGACACCTCAGGCCCGACCCCACCACTGTGAAGATCCCCCTTTTCTTCCATCCGTAAAGGGGTCACGCTTCAGGAGTGGAAGAACACGGGGAGGCCCCCAGGAGATGGCTTTTCTCCGAGCCGCGGCTGGCTCCTTTCTGGCCTATATGTGGGCCGTGCATGCGCACTCAGGCTCCCTACCACAAGTCTCCCTCGGGTCACGGGACCCACACTAGAAGTGTCTCCTGACCCACCCTTGAGGGGTCACGCGACCCACCCCTGAGTGGTCTCGTGACCCACACCTGAGGGGTCACGTGACCCACCCCTGAGGAGTCTCGTGACCCACACCTGAGGGGTCACGTGACGCTCCCCTGGGGGGTCACGTGACGCACCCCTGGGGGGTCACGTGACCCACCCCTGACGGGTCACGTGACCCAACCCTGAGGGGTCTCGTGACCCACCCCTGACGGGTCACGTGACCCACCCCTGAGGGGTCACGTGACCCACCCCTGAGGGGTCTCGTGACCCACCCTTGAGGGTCACGTGCCCCACCCTTGAGGGGTCTCGAGACCCACCCTTGCGGGGTCACGTGCCCCACCCTTGAGGGGTCTCGAGACCCACCCTTGGGAGGTCACCTGTCCCACCCTGGAGGGGTCAGGTGACCCGCCCTTGAGAGGTCACAGCAGTTTCAGAGGGTCCCTGCGCACCTGTCCGTGGAAACAGAAGCCCTCCCTGCCACTCAGAGCACCGCGCCATTTCCCCTAGGCCACACTGCCCAGCAGCACTCTCAGCCCCGCACAGACAGTGTGCTAAGGACAGACTTGGATACCGGGGGCCTGGGCGGGGGATTTTCCATGGAACTCTCTCAGGGCCCCGTGCCCTGTGTCGCCCGGGAGTGCCCATGCCCTTCCTTGACCCCGCAGGACACTTGCATCCAGCAATAAGCAGCCCTCTGCCTCCACGGGGCTCAAACACCTGGGCCCGGTGTGCGGGCACCTGGCGTACGTGGAGGCAAACCCGCGGACCCCTCTGGCCCGAACCCACCACTGCGAAGATCCCCCTTTTCTTCCATCCGTAAAGGGGTCCTCCTTGGGGAGTGGAGGAACATGGGGAGGCCCCCAGGAGATGGCTTTTCTCCGAGCCGAGTCTGCCTGGTTTCGGGCCAACACCTGGGCCGCGCATGCGCACTCAGGCTCCCAAGCACACGCCTCCCTCGGCTCACCAGACCCACCCTTTAGAGGTCACAGCAGTTCCACACGGTCCCTGGGCACCTGTCCGTGGACACAGGAGCCCTCCCTGCCACCTAGAGGACCACGCGATTTCCGCTGGGGAACACTGCCCAGAAGCACCGCCAGCCTGGCACAGACACTGTGCGCAGGATAGACTTGTGGACCAGGGGCCTGGGCGGGGAATTTTCCAGGGAATTCTCTAAAGGCCAGGTGCCCTCTGTCGCCCTGGGAGTGCCCACGCCGTCCCTTAACCCTGCAGGACACTATCATCCAGCAATAAGCAGCCCTCTGCCTCCACGGGGCTCAAACACCTGGGCCCGTTGGGCGAGCACCAGGCGTACGTGCAGGCAAACCCGCCGACCCCTCTGTCCCGAACCCACCACTGCGAAGATCCCCCATTTCTTCCATCCGTAAAGGGGTGCTCCTTGGGGACTGGAGGAACATGGGGAGACCCCCAGGAGATGGCTTTTCTCCGAGCCGCGGCTGGCTCCTTTCGGGCCTATTCGTGGGCCGCGCATGCGCACTCAGGCTCCCAAGCACACGACTCCCTCGGCTCACCTTACCCACCCTTGAGCTGTCAGACCATTTGCACAGGGTCCCTAGGCACCTGTATGGAAACGGAAGCCCACCCCGCCACCCAGAGGACCGCGCGATTTCCCATGGGCCACACTTCCCAGCAGCTCTCCCAGCTCCTCAGACACAGTGTGCGCAGGAAAGACTTGGGGAACCGGGGCCTGGGCGGGGGATTTTCCAGGGGGCTGTCTGATGACCAGGCGTCCTCTCTCGCCCGGTGAGTGTCCAAGCCGTCCCTTGATCCCCGCAGGAGACCTGATTCCTGCCATAAGCGGCCCTCTAGCCACATGGGGCAGGGACACCTGGGCCCGGTGTGCCAGCAACTGGCCTACATGGAGGCAAACAAACAGACACCTCAGGCCCGACCCCACCACTGCGAAGATCCCCCTTTTCTTCCATCCGTAAAGGGGTCACGCTTCAGGAGTGGAAGAACATGGGGAGGCCCCCAGGAGATGGCTTTTCTCCGAGCCGCGGCTGGCTCCTTTCTGGCCTATATGTGGGCCGTGCATGCGCACTCAGGCTCCCTACCACAAGCTTCCCTCGGGTCACGGGACCCACACTAGAGGGGTCACGCGACCCACCCTTGAGGGGTCACGCGACCCACCCCTGAGTGGTCTCGTGACCCACCCCTGAGGGGTCACGTGACCCACCCCTGAGGGGTCACGTGACCCACCCCTGAGGGGTCTCGTGACCCACCCCTGAGGGGTCACGTGACGCACCCATGGGGGGTCACGTGACGCACCCATGGGGGGTCACGTGACGCACACCTGAGGGGTCACGTGACTCACCCCTGATGGGTCACATAACCCGCCCCTGAGGGGTCACGTGACCCACCCCTGAGGGGTCTCGTGACCCACCCTTGAGGGGTCTCGAGACCCACCCTTGCGGGGTCACGTGCCCCACCCTTGAGGGGTCTCGAGACCCACCCTTGGGAGGTCACCTGTCCCACCCTGGAGGGGTCAGGTGACCCGCCCTTGAGAGGTCACAGCAGTTTCAGAGGGTCCCTGCGCACCTGTCCGTGGAAACAGAAGTCCTCCCTGCCACTCAGAGCACCGCGCCATTTCCCCTAGCCACACTGCCCAGCAGCACTCTCAGCCCCGCACAGACAGTGTGCTAAGGACAGACTTGGATACCGGGGGCCTGGGCGGGGGATTTTCCATGGAACTCTCTCAGGGCCCGGTGCCCTGTGTCGCCGGGTAGTGCCCATGCCCTTCCTTGACCCCGCAGGACACTTGCATCCAGCAATAAGCAGCCCTCTGCCTCCACGGGGCTCAAACACCTGGGCCCGGTGTGGGGGCACCTGGCGTACGTGGAGGCAAACCCGCGGACCCCTCTGGCCTGAACCCACCACTGCGAGGATCCCCCTTTTCTTCCATCCGTAAAGGGGTCCTCCTTGGGGAGTGGAGGAACATGGGGAGGCCCCCAGGAGATGGCTTTTCTCCGAGCCGAGTCTGCCTGGTTTCGGGCCAACACCTGGGCCGCGCATGCGCACTCAGGCTTCCAAGCACACGCCTCCCTCGGCTCACCAGACCCACCCTTTAGAGGTCACAGCAGTTCCACACGGTCCCTGGGTACCTGTCCGTGGACACAGGAGCCCTCCCTGCCACCTAGAGGACCACGCGATTTCCGCTGGGGAACACTGCCCAGAAGCACTCCCAGCCTGGCACAGACACTGTGCGCAGGATAGACTTGTGGACCAGGGGCCTGGGCGGGGAATTTTCCAGGGAATTCTCTAAAGGCCAGGTGCCCTCTGTCGCCCTGGGAGTGCCCACGCCGTCCCTTAACCCTGCAGGACACTATCATCCAGCAATAAGCAGCCCTCTGCCTCCACGGGGCTCAAACACCTGGGCCCGTTGTGCGAGCACCTGGCGTACGTGCAGGCAAACCCGCCGACCCCTCTGGCCCGAACCCACCACTGCGAAGATCCCCCATTTCTTCCATCCGTAAAGGGGTGCTCCTTGGGGACTGGAGGAACATGGGGAGACCCCCAGGAGATGGCTTTTCTCCGAGCCGCGGCTGGCTCCTTTCGGGCCTATTCGTGGGCCGCGCATGCGCACTCAGGCTCCCAAGCACACGCCTCCCTCGGCTCACCTGACCCACCCTTGAGCTGTCAGACCATTTGCACAGGGTCCCTAGGCACCTGTATGGAAACGGAAGCCCACCCCGCCACCCAGAGGACCGCGCGATTTCCCATGGGCCACACTTCCCAGCAGCTCTCCCAGCTCCTCAGACACAGTGTGCGCAGGAAAGACTTGGGGAACGGGGGCCTGGGCGGGGGATTTTCCAGGGGGCTGTCTGATGACCAGGCGTCCTCTCTCGCCCGGTGAGTGTCCAAGCCGTCCCTTGACCCCCGCAGGAGACCTGATTCCTGCCATAAGCGGCCCTCTAGCCACATGGGGCAGGGACACCTGGGCCCGGTGTGCCAGCAACTGGCCTACATGGAGGCAAACAAACAGACACCTCAGGCCCGACCCCACCACTGCGAAGATCCCCCTTTTCTTCCATCCGTAAAGGGGTCACGCTTCAGGAGTGGAAGAACACGGGGAGGCCCCCAGGAGATGGCTTTTCTCCGAGCCGCGGCTGGCTCCTTTCTGGCCTATATGTGGGCCGTGCATGCGCACTCAGGCTCCCTACCACAAGCCTCCCTCGGGTCACGGGACCCACACTAGAGGTGTCTCCTGACCCACCCTTGAGGGGTCACGCGACCCACCCCTGAGTGGTCTGGTGACCCACACCTGAGGGGTCACGTGACCCACCCCTGAGGAGTCTCCTGACCCACACCTGAGGGGTCACGTGACGCACCCCTGAGGGGTCACGTGACCCACCCCTGAGGGGTCACGTGACGCACCCCTGAGGGGTCACATGACCCACCCCTGAGGGGTCTCGTGACCCACCCCTGAGGGGTCATGTGACCCACCCCTGAGGGGTCACGTGACGCACCCCTGAGGGGTCACATGACCCACCCCTGAGGGGTCTCGTGACGCACCCCTGAGGTGTCATGTGACCCACCCCTGAGGGGTCACGTGACCCACCCCTGAGGGGTCTCGTGACCCACCCCTGACGGGTCACGTGACCCAACCCTGAGGGGTCACGTGACCCACCCCTGAGGGGTCTCGTGACCCACCCTGGAGGGTCATGTGCCCCACCCTTGAGGGGTCTCGAGACCCACCCTTGCGGGGTCACGTGCCCCACCCTTAGGGGTCTCGAGACCCACCCTTGGGAGGTCACCTGTCCCACCCTGGAGGGGTCAGGTGACCCGCCCTTGAGAGGTCACAGCAGTTTCAGAGGGTCCCTGCGCACCTGTCCGTGGAAACAGAAGCCCTCCCTGCCACTCAGAGCACCGCGCCATTTCCCCTAGGCCACACTGCCCAGCAGCACTCTCAGCCCCGCACAGACAGTGTGCTAAGGACAGACTTGGATACCGGGGGCCTGGGCGGGGGATTTTCCATGGAACTCTCTCAGGGCCCCGTGCCCTGTGTCGCCCGGTAGTGCCCATGCCCTTCCTTGACCCCGCAGGACACTTGCATCCAGCAATAAGCAGCCCTCTGCCTCCACGGGGCTCAAACACCTGGGCCCGGTGTGCGGGCACCTGGCGTACGTGGAGGCAAACCCGCGGACCCCTCTGGCCCGAACCCACCACTGCGAAGATCCCCCTTTTCTTCCATCCGTAAAGGGGTCCTCCTTGGGGAGTGGAGGAACATGGGGAGGCCCCCAGGAGATGGCTTTTCTCCGAGCCGAGTCTGCCTGGTTTCGGGCCAACACCTGGGCCGCGCATGCGCACTCAGGCTCCCAAGCACACGCCTCCCTCGGCTCACCAGACCCACCCTTTAGAGGTCACAGCAGTTCCACACGGTCCCTGGGCACTTGTCCGTGGACACAGGAGCCCTCCCTGCCACCTAGAGGACCACGCGATTTCCGCTGGGGAACACTGCCCAGAAGCACTCCCAGCCTGGCACAGACACTGTGCGCAGGATAGACTTGTGGACCAGGGGCCTGGGCGGGGAATTTTCCAGGGAATTCTCTAAAGGCCAGGTGCCCTCTGTCGCCCTGGGAGTGCCCACGCCGTCCCTTAACCCTGCAGGACACTATCATCCAGCAATAAGCAGCCCTCTGCCTCCACGGGGCTCAAACACCTGGGCCCGTTGTGCGAGCACCTGGCGTACGTGCAGGCAAACCCGCCGACCCCTCTGGCCCGAACCCACCACTGCGAAGATCCCCCATTTCTTCCATCCGTAAAGGGGTGCTCCTTGGGGACTGGAGGAACATGGGGAGACCCCCAGGAGATGGCTTTTCTCCGAGCCGCGGCTGGCTCCTTTCGGGCCTATTCGTGGGCCGCGCATGCGCACTCAGGCTCCCAAGCACACGCCTCCCTCGGCTCACCTGACCCACGCTTGAGCTGTCAGACCTTTTGCACAGGGTCCCTAGGCACCTGTCTGGAAACGGAAGCCCACCCCGCCACCCAGAGGACCGCGCGATTTCCCATGGGCCACACTTCCCAGCAGCTCTCCCAGCTCCTCAGACACAGTGTGCGCAGGAAAGACTTGGGGAACGGGGGCCTGGGCGGGGGATTTTCCAGGGGGCTGTCTGATGACCAGGCGTCCTCTCTCGCCCGGTGAGTGTCCAAGCCGTCCCTTGACCCCCGCAGGAGACCTGATTCCTGCCATAAGCGGCCCTCTAGCCACATGGGGCAGGGACACCTGGGCCCGGTGTGCCAGCAACTGGCCTACATGGAGGCAAACAAACAGACACCTCAGGCCCGACCCCACCACTGTGAAGATCCCCCTTTTCTTCCATCCGTAAAGGGGTCACGCTTCAGGAGTGGAAGAACACGGGGAGGCCCCCAGGAGATGGCTTTTCTCCGAGCCGCGGCTGGCTCCTTTCTGGCCTATATGTGGGCCGTGCATGCGCACTCAGGCTCCCTACCACAAGTCTCCCTCGGGTCACGGGACCCACACTAGAAGTGTCTCCTGACCCACCCTTGAGGGGTCACGCGACCCACCCCTGAGTGGTCTCGTGACCCACACCTGAGGGGTCACGTGACCCACCCCTGAGGAGTCTCGTGACCCACACCTGAGGGGTCACGTGACGCTCCCCTGGGGGGTCACGTGACGCACCCCTGGGGGGTCACGTGACCCACCCCTGACGGGTCACGTGACCCAACCCTGAGGGGTCTCGTGACCCACCCCTGACGGGTCACGTGACCCACCCCTGCCGGGTCACGTGACCCACCCCTGAGGGGTCTCGTGACCCACCCTTGAGGGTCACGTGCCCCACCCTTGAGGGGTCTCGAGACCCACCCTTGCGGGGTCACGTGCCCCACCCTTGAGGGGTCTCGAGACCCACCCTTGGGAGGTCACCTGTCCCACCCTGGAGGGGTCAGGTGACCCGCCCTTGAGAGGTCACAGCAGTTTCAGAGGGTCCCTGCGCACCTGTCCGTGGAAACAGAAGCCCTCCCTGCCACTCAGAGCACCGCGCCATTTCCCCTAGGCCACACTGCCCAGCAGCACTCTCAGCCCCGCACAGACAGTGTGCTAAGGACAGACTTGGATACCGGGGGCCTGGGCGGGGGATTTTCCATGGAACTCTCTCAGGGCCCCGTGCCCTGTGTCGCCCGGGAGTGCCCATGCCCTTCCTTGACCCCGCAGGACACTTGCATCCAGCAATAAGCAGCCCTCTGCCTCCACGGGGCTCAAACACCTGGGCCCGGTGTGCGGGCACCTGGCGTACGTGGAGGCAAACCCGCGGACCCCTCTGGCCCGAACCCACCACTGCGAAGATCCCCCTTTTCTTCCATCCGTAAAGGGGTCCTCCTTGGGGAGTGGAGGAACATGGGGAGGCCCCCAGGAGATGGCTTTTCTCCGAGCCGAGTCTGCCTGGTTTCGGGCCAACACCTGGGCCGCGCATGCGCACTCAGGCTCCCAAGCACACGCCTCCCTCGGCTCACCAGACCCACCCTTTAGAGGTCACAGCAGTTCCACACGGTCCCTGGGCACCTGTCCGTGGACACAGGAGCCCTCCCTGCCACCTAGAGGACCACGCGATTTCCGCTGGGGAACACTGCCCAGAAGCACCGCCAGCCTGGCACAGACACTGTGCGCAGGATAGACTTGTGGACCAGGGGCCTGGGCGGGGAATTTTCCAGGGAATTCTCTAAAGGCCAGGTGCCCTCTGTCGCCCTGGGAGTGCCCACGCCGTCCCTTAACCCTGCAGGACACTATCATCCAGCAATAAGCAGCCCTCTGCCTCCACGGGGCTCAAACACCTGGGCCCGTTGGGCGAGCACCAGGCGTACGTGCAGGCAAACCCGCCGACCCCTCTGTCCCGAACCCACCACTGCGAAGATCCCCCATTTCTTCCATCCGTAAAGGGGTGCTCCTTGGGGACTGGAGGAACATGGGGAGACCCCCAGGAGATGGCTTTTCTCCGAGCCGCGGCTGGCTCCTTTCGGGCCTATTCGTGGGCCGCGCATGCGCACTCAGGCTCCCAAGCACACGACTCCCTCGGCTCACCTTACCCACCCTTGAGCTGTCAGACCATTTGCACAGGGTCCCTAGGCACCTGTATGGAAACGGAAGCCCACCCCGCCACCCAGAGGACCGCGCGATTTCCCATGGGCCACACTTCCCAGCAGCTCTCCCAGCTCCTCAGACACAGTGTGCGCAGGAAAGACTTGGGGAACCGGGGCCTGGGCGGGGGATTTTCCAGGGGGCTGTCTGATGACCAGGCGTCCTCTCTCGCCCGGTGAGTGTCCAAGCCGTCCCTTGATCCCCGCAGGAGACCTGATTCCTGCCATAAGCGGCCCTCTAGCCACATGGGGCAGGGACACCTGGGCCCGGTGTGCCAGCAACTGGCCTACATGGAGGCAAACAAACAGACACCTCAGGCCCGACCCCACCACTGCGAAGATCCCCCTTTTCTTCCATCCGTAAAGGGGTCACGCTTCAGGAGTGGAAGAACATGGGGAGGCCCCCAGGAGATGGCTTTTCTCCGAGCCGCGGCTGGCTCCTTTCTGGCCTATATGTGGGCCGTGCATGCGCACTCAGGCTCCCTACCACAAGCTTCCCTCGGGTCACGGGACCCACACTAGAGGGGTCACGCGACCCACCCTTGAGGGGTCACGCGACCCACCCCTGAGTGGTCTCGTGACCCACCCCTGAGGGGTCACGTGACCCACCCCTGAGGGGTCACGTGACCCACCCCTGAGGGGTCTCGTGACCCACCCCTGAGGGGTCACGTGACGCACCCATGGGGGGTCACGTGACGCACCCATGGGGGGTCACGTGACGCACACCTGAGGGGTCACGTGACTCACCCCTGATGGGTCACATAACCCGCCCCTGAGGGGTCACGTGACCCACCCCTGAGGGGTCTCGTGACCCACCCTTGAGGGGTCTCGAGACCCACCCTTGCGGGGTCACGTGCCCCACCCTTGAGGGGTCTCGAGACCCACCCTTGGGAGGTCACCTGTCCCACCCTGGAGGGGTCAGGTGACCCGCCCTTGAGAGGTCACAGCAGTTTCAGAGGGTCCCTGCGCACCTGTCCGTGGAAACAGAAGTCCTCCCTGCCACTCAGAGCACCGCGCCATTTCCCCTAGCCACACTGCCCAGCAGCACTCTCAGCCCCGCACAGACAGTGTGCTAAGGACAGACTTGGATACCGGGGGCCTGGGCGGGGGATTTTCCATGGAACTCTCTCAGGGCCCGGTGCCCTGTGTCGCCGGGTAGTGCCCATGCCCTTCCTTGACCCCGCAGGACACTTGCATCCAGCAATAAGCAGCCCTCTGCCTCCACGGGGCTCAAACACCTGGGCCCGGTGTGGGGGCACCTGGCGTACGTGGAGGCAAACCCGCGGACCCCTCTGGCCCGAACCCACCACTGCGAGGATCCCCCTTTTCTTCCATCCGTAAAGGGGTCCTCCTTGGGGAGTGGAGGAACATGGGGAGGCCCCCAGGAGATGGCTTTTCTCCGAGCCGAGTCTGCCTGGTTTCGGGCCAACACCTGGGCCGCGCATGCGCACTCAGGCTTCCAAGCACACGCCTCCCTCGGCTCACCAGACCCACCCTTTAGAGGTCACAGCAGTTCCACACGGTCCCTGGGTACCTGTCCGTGGACACAGGAGCCCTCCCTGCCACCTAGAGGACCACGCGATTTCCGCTGGGGAACACTGCCCAGAAGCACTCCCAGCCTGGCACAGACACTGTGCGCAGGATAGACTTGTGGACCAGGGGCCTGGGCGGGGAATTTTCCAGGGAATTCTCTAAAGGCCAGGTGCCCTCTGTCGCCCTGGGAGTGCCCACGCCGTCCCTTAACCCTGCAGGACACTATCATCCAGCAATAAGCAGCCCTCTGCCTCCACGGGGCTCAAACACCTGGGCCCGTTGTGCGAGCACCTGGCGTACGTGCAGGCAAACCCGCCGACCCCTCTGGCCCGAACCCACCACTGCGAAGATCCCCCATTTCTTCCATCCGTAAAGGGGTGCTCCTTGGGGACTGGAGGAACATGGGGAGACCCCCAGGAGATGGCTTTTCTCCGAGCCGCGGCTGGCTCCTTTCGGGCCTATTCGTGGGCCGCGCATGCGCACTCAGGCTCCCAAGCACACGCCTCCCTCGGCTCACCTGACCCACCCTTGAGCTGTCAGACCATTTGCACAGGGTCCCTAGGCACCTGTATGGAAACGGAAGCCCACCCCGCCACCCAGAGGACCGCGCGATTTCCCATGGGCCACACTTCCCAGCAGCTCTCCCAGCTCCTCAGACACAGTGTGCGCAGGAAAGACTTGGGGAACGGGGGCCTGGGCGGGGGATTTTCCAGGGGGCTGTCTGATGACCAGGCGTCCTCTCTCGCCCGGTGAGTGTCCAAGCCGTCCCTTGACCCCCGCAGGAGACCTGATTCCTGCCATAAGCGGCCCTCTAGCCACATGGGGCAGGGACACCTGGGCCCGGTGTGCCAGCAACTGGCCTACATGGAGGCAAACAAACAGACACCTCAGGCCCGACCCCACCACTGCGAAGATCCCCCTTTTCTTCCATCCGTAAAGGGGTCACGCTTCAGGAGTGGAAGAACACGGGGAGGCCCCCAGGAGATGGCTTTTCTCCGAGCCGCGGCTGGCTCCTTTCTGGCCTATATGTGGGCCGTGCATGCGCACTCAGGCTCCCTACCACAAGCCTCCCTCGGGTCACGGGACCCACACTAGAGGTGTCTCCTGACCCACCCTTGAGGGGTCACGCGACCCACCCCTGAGTGGTCTGGTGACCCACACCTGAGGGGTCACGTGACCCACCCCTGAGGAGTCTCCTGACCCACACCTGAGGGGTCACGTGACGCACCCCTGAGGGGTCACGTGACCCACCCCTGAGGGGTCACGTGACGCACCCCTGAGGGGTCACATGACCCACCCCTGAGGGGTCTCGTGACCCACCCCTGAGGGGTCACGTGACCCACCCCTGAGGGGTCACGTGACGCACCCCTGGGGGGTCACGTGACGCACCCCTGAGGTGTCATGTGACCCACCCCTGAGGGGTCACGTGACCCACCCCTGAGGGGTCTCGTGACCCAACCCTGAGGGGTCACGTGACCCACCCCTGAGGGGTCTCGTGACCCACCCTGGAGGGTCATGTGCCCCACCCTTGAGGGGTCTCGAGACCCACCCTTGCGGGGTCACGTGCCCCACCCTTAGGGGTCTCGAGACCCACCCTTGGGAGGTCACCTGTCCCACCCTGGAGGGGTCAGGTGACCCGCCCTTGAGAGGTCACAGCAGTTTCAGAGGGTCCCTGCGCACCTGTCCGTGGAAACAGAAGCCCTCCCTGCCACTCAGAGCACCGCGCCATTTCCCCTAGGCCACACTGCCCAGCAGCACTCTCAGCCCCGCACAGACAGTGTGCTAAGGACAGACTTGGATACCGGGGGCCTGGGCGGGGGATTTTCCATGGAACTCTCTCAGGGCCCCGTGCCCTGTGTCGCCCGGTAGTGCCCATGCCCTTCCTTGACCCCGCAGGACACTTGCATCCAGCAATAAGCAGCCCTCTGCCTCCACGGGGCTCAAACACCTGGGCCCGGTGTGCGGGCACCTGGCGTACGTGGAGGCAAACCCGCGGACCCCTCTGGCCCGAACCCACCACTGCGAAGATCCCCCTTTTCTTCCATCCGTAAAGGGGTCCTCCTTGGGGAGTGGAGGAACATGGGGAGGCCCCCAGGAGATGGCTTTTCTCCGAGCCGAGTCTGCCTGGTTTCGGGCCAACACCTGGGCCGCGCATGCGCACTCAGGCTCCCAAGCACACGCCTCCCTCGGCTCACCAGACCCACCCTTTAGAGGTCACAGCAGTTCCACACGGTCCCTGGGCACCTGTCCGTGGACACAGGAGCCCTCCCTGCCACCTAGAGGACCACGCGATTTCCGCTGGGGAACACTGCCCAGAAGCACTCCCAGCCTGGCACAGACACTGTGCGCAGGATAGACTTGTGGACCAGGGGCCTGGGCGGGGAATTTTCCAGGGAATTCTCTAAAGGCCAGGTGCCCTCTGTCGCCCTGGGAGTGCCCACGCCGTCCCTTAACCCTGCAGGACACTATCATCCAGCAATAAGCAGCCCTCTGCCTCCACGGGGCTCAAACACCTGGGCCCGTTGTGCGAGCACCTGGCGTACGTGCAGGCAAACCCGCCGACCCCTCTGGCCCGAACCCACCACTGCGAAGATCCCCCATTTCTTCCATCCGTAAAGGGGTGCTCCTTGGGGACTGGAGGAACATGGGGAGACCCCCAGGAGATGGCTTTTCTCCGAGCCGCGGCTGGCTCCTTTCGGGCCTATTCGTGGGCCGCGCATGCGCACTCAGGCTCCCAAGCACACGCCTCCCTCGGCTCACCTGACCCACGCTTGAGCTGTCAGACCTTTTGCACAGGGTCCCTAGGCACCTGTCTGGAAACGGAAGCCCACCCCGCCACCCAGAGGACCGCGCGATTTCCCATGGGCCACACTTCCCAGCAGCTCTCCCAGCTCCTCAGACACAGTGTGCGCAGGAAAGACTTGGGGAACGGGGGCCTGGGCGGGGGATTTTCCAGGGGGCTGTCTGATGACCAGGCGTCCTCTCTCGCCCGGTGAGTGTCCAAGCCGTCCCTTGACCCCCGCAGGAGACCTGATTCCTGCCATAAGCGGCCCTCTAGCCACATGGGGCAGGGACACCTGGGCCCGGTGTGCCAGCAACTGGCCTACATGGAGGCAAACAAACAGACACCTCAGGCCCGACCCCACCACTGTGAAGATCCCCCTTTTCTTCCATCCGTAAAGGGGTCACGCTTCAGGAGTGGAAGAACACGGGGAGGCCCCCAGGAGATGGCTTTTCTCCGAGCCGCGGCTGGCTCCTTTCTGGCCTATATGTGGGCCGTGCATGCGCACTCAGGCTCCCTACCACAAGTCTCCCTCGGGTCACGGGACCCACACTAGAAGTGTCTCCTGACCCACCCTTGAGGGGTCACGCGACCCACCCCTGAGTGGTCTCGTGACCCACACCTGAGGGGTCACGTGACCCACCCCTGAGGAGTCTCGTGACCCACACCTGAGGGGTCACGTGACGCTCCCCTGGGGGGTCACGTGACGCACCCCTGGGGGGTCACGTGACCCACCCCTGACGGGTCACGTGACCCAACCCTGAGGGGTCTCGTGACCCACCCCTGACGGGTCACGTGACCCACCCCTGCCGGGTCACGTGACCCACCCCTGAGGGGTCTCGTGACCCACCCTTGAGGGTCACGTGCCCCACCCTTGAGGGGTCTCGAGACCCACCCTTGCGGGGTCACGTGCCCCACCCTTGAGGGGTCTCGAGACCCACCCTTGGGAGGTCACCTGTCCCACCCTGGAGGGGTCAGGTGACCCGCCCTTGAGAGGTCACAGCAGTTTCAGAGGGTCCCTGTGCACCTGTCCGTGGAAACAGAAGCCCTCCCTGCCACTCAGAGCACCGCGCCATTTCCCCTAGGCCACACTGCCCAGCAGCACTCTCAGCCCCGCACAGACAGTGTGCTAAGGACAGACTTGGATACCGGGGGCCTGGGCGGGGGATTTTCCATGGAACTCTCTCAGGGCCCAGTGCCCTGTGTCGCCCAGAGTGCCCATGCCCTTCCTTGACCCCGCAGGACACTTGCATCCAGCAATAAGCAGCCCTCTGCCTCCACGGGGCTCAAACACCTGGGCCCTGTGTGGGGGCACCTGGCGTACGTGGCGGCAAACCCGCGGACCCCTCTGGCCCGAACCCACCACTGCGAAGATCCCCCTTTTCTTCCATCCGTAAAGGGGTCCTCCTTGGGGAGTGGAGGAACATGGGGAGGCCCCCAGGAGATGGCTTTTCTCCGAGCCGAGTCTGCCTGGTTTCGGGCCAACACCTGGGCCGCGCATGCGCACTCAGGCTCCCAAGCACACGCCTCCCTCGGCTCACCAGACCCACCCTTTAGAGGTCACAGCAGTTCCACACGGTCCCTGGGCACCTGTCCGTGGACACAGGAGCCCTCCCTGCCACCTAAAGGACCACGCGATTTCCCCTGGGGAACACTGCCCAGAAGCACTCCCAGCCTGGCACAGACACTGTGCGCAGGATAGACTTGTGGACCAGGGGCCTGGGCGGGGAATTTTCCAGGGAATTCTCTAAAGGCCAGGTGCCCTCTGTCGCCCTGGGAGTGCCCACGCCGTCCCTTAACCCTGCAGGACACTATCATCCAGCAATAAGCAGCCCTCTGCCTCCACGGGGCTCAAACACCTGGGCCCGTTGTGCGAGCACCTGGCGTACGTGCAGGCAAACCCGCCGACCCCTCTGGCCCGAACCCACCACTGCGAAGATCCCCCATTTCTTCCATCCGTAAAGGGGTGCTCCTTGGGGACTGGAGGAACATGGGGAGACCCCCAGGAGATGGCTTTTCTCCGAGCCGCGGCTGGCTCCTTTCGGGCCTATTCGTGGGGCCGCGCATGCGCACTCAGGCTCCCAAGCACACGCCTCCCTCGGCTCACCTGACCCACGCTTGAGCTGTCAGACCTTTTGCACAGGGTCCCTAGGCACCTGTCTGGAAACGGAAGCCCACCCCGCCACCCAGAGGACCGCGCGATTTCCCATGGGCCACACTTCCCAGCAGCTCTCCCAGCTCCTCAGACACAGTGTGCGCAGGAAAGACTTTGGGAACGGGGGCCTGGGCGGGGGATTTTCCAGGGGGCTGTCTGATGACCAGGCGTCCTCTCTCGCCCGGTGAGTGTCCAAGCCGTCCCTTGACCCCCGCAGGAGACCTGATTCCTGCCATAAGCGGCCCTCTAGCCACATGGGGCAGGGACACCTGGGCCCGGTGTGCCAGCAACTGGCCTACATGGAGGCAAACAAACAGACACCTCAGGCCCGACCCCACCACTGCGAAGATCCCCCTTTTCTTCCATCCGTAAAGGGGTCACGCTTCAGGAGTGGAAGAACACGGGGAGGCCCCCAGGAGATGGCTTTTCTCCGAGCCGCGGCTGGCTCCTTTCTGGCCTATATGTGGGCCGTGCATGCGCACTCAGGCTCCCTACCACAAGCCTCCCTCGGGTCACGGGACCCACACTAGAGGTGTCTCCTGACCCACCCTTGAGGGGTCACGCGACCCACCCCTGAGTGGTCTGGTGACCCACACCTGAGGGGTCACGTGACCCACCCCTGAGGAGTCTCCTGACCCACACCTGAGGGGTCACGTGACGCACCCCTGAGGGGTCACGTGACCCACCCCTGAGGGGTCACGTGACGCACCCCTGAGGGGTCACATGACCCACCCCTGAGGGGTCTCGTGACCCACCCCTGAGGGGTCATGTGACCCACCCCTGAGGGGTCACGTGACGCACCCCTGGGGGGTCACGTGACGCACCCCTGAGGTGTCATGTGACCCACCCCTGAGGGGTCACGTGACCCACCCCTGAGGGGTCTCGTGACCCACCCCTGACGGGTCACGTGACCCAACCCTGAGGGGTCACGTGACCCACCCCTGAGGGGTCTCGTGACCCACCCTGGAGGGTCACGTGCCCCACCCTTGAGGGGTCTCGAGACCCACCCTTGCGGGGTCACGTGCCCCACCCTTAGGGGTCTCGAGACCCACCCTTGGGAGGTCACCTGTCCCACCCTGGAGGGGTCAGGTGACCCGCCCTTGAGAGGTCACAGCAGTTTCAGAGGGTCCCTGCGCACCTGTCCGTGGAAACAGAAGCCCTCCCTGCCACTCAGAGCACCGCGCCATTTCCCCTAGGCCACACTGCCCAGCAGCACTCTCAGCCCCGCACAGACAGTGTGCTAAGGACAGACTTGGATACCGGGGGCCTGGGCGGGGGATTTTCCATGGAACTCTCTCAGGGCCCCGTGCCCTGTGTCGCCCGGTAGTGCCCATGCCCTTCCTTGACCCCGCAGGACACTTGCATCCAGCAATAAGCAGCCCTCTGCCTCCACGGGGCTCAAACACCTGGGCCCGGTGTGCGGGCACCTGGCGTACGTGGAGGCAAACCCGCGGACCCCTCTGGCCCGAACCCACCACTGCGAAGATCCCCCTTTTCTTCCATCCGTAAAGGGGTCCTCCTTGGGGAGTGGAGGAACATAGGGAGGCCCCCAGGAGATGGCTTTTCTCCGAGCCGAGTCTGCCTGGTTTCGGGCCAACACCTGGGCCGCGCATGCGCACTCAGGCTCCCAAGCACACGCCTCCCTCGGCTCACCAGACCCACCCTTTAGAGGTCACAGCAGTTCCACACGGTCCCTGGGCACCTGTCCGTGGACACAGGAGCCCTCCCTGCCACCTAGAGGACCACGCGATTTCCGCTGGGGAACACTGCCCAGAAGCACTCCCAGCCTGGCACAGACACTGTGCGCAGGATAGACTTGTGGACCAGGGGCCTGGGCGGGGAATTTTCCAGGGAATTCTCTAAAGGCCAGGTGCCCTCTGTCGCCCTGGGAGTGCCCACGCCGTCCCTTAACCCTGCAGGACACTATCATCCAGCAATAAGCAGCCCTCTGCCTCCACGGGGCTCAAACACCTGGGCCCGTTGTGCGAGCACCTGGCGTACGTGCAGGCAAACCCGCCGACCCCTCTGGCCCGAACCCACCACTGCGAAGATCCCCCATTTCTTCCATCCGTAAAGGGGTGCTCCTTGGGGACTGGAGGAACATGGGGAGACCCCCAGGAGATGGCTTTTCTCCGAGCCGCGGCTGGCTCCTTTCGGGCCTATTCGTGGGCCGCGCATGCGCACTCAGGCTCCCAAGCACACGCCTCCCTCGGCTCACCTGACCCACGCTTGAGCTGTCAGACCTTTTGCACAGGGTCCCTAGGCACCTGTCTGGAAACGGAAGCCCACCCCGCCACCCAGAGGACCGCGCGATTTCCCATGGGCCACACTTCCCAGCAGCTCTCCCAGCTCCTCAGACACAGTGTGCGCAGGAAAGACTTTGGGAACGGGGGCCTGGGCGGGGGATTTTCCAGGGGGCTGTCTGATGACCAGGCGTCCTCTCTCGCCCGGTGAGTGTCCAAGCCGTCCCTTGACCCCCGCAGGAGACCTGATTCCTGCCATAAGCGGCCCTCTAGCCACATGGGGCAGGGACACCTGGGCCCGGTGTGCCAGCAACTGGCCTACATGGAGGCAAACAAACAGACACCTCAGGCCCGACCCCACCACTGCGAAGATCCCCCTTTTCTTCCATCCGTAAAGGGGTCACGCTTCAGGAGTGGAAGAACACGGGGAGGCCCCCAGGAGATGGCTTTTCTCCGAGCCGCGGCTGGCTCCTTTCTGGCCTATATGTGGGCCGTGCATGCGCACTCAGGCTCCCTACCACAAGCCTCCCTCGGGTCACGGGACCCACACTAGAGGTGTCTCCTGACCCACCCTTGAGGGGTCACGCGACCCACCCCTGAGTGGTCTGGTGACCCACACCTGAGGGGTCACGTGACCCACCCCTGAGGAGTCTCCTGACCCACCCCTGAGGGGTCACGTGACCCACCCCTGAGGGGTCACGTGACGCACCCCTGAGGGGTCACATGACCCACCCCTGAGGGGTCTCGTGACCCACCCCTGAGGGGTCACGTGACGCACCCCTGGGGGGTCACGTGACGCACCCCTGAGGTGTCATGTGACCCACCCCTGAGGGGTCACGTGACCCACCCCTGAGGGGTCTCGTGACCCACCCCTGACGGGTCACGTGACCCAACCCTGAGGGGTCACGTGACCCACCCTTGGGAGGTCACCTGTCCCACCCTGGAGGGGTCAGGTGACCCGCCCTTGAGAGGTCACAGCAGTTTCAGAGGGTCCCTGCGCACCTGTCCGTGGAAACAGAAGCCCTCCCTGCCACTCAGAGCACCGCGCCATTTCCCCTAGGCCACACTGCCCAGCAGCACTCTCAGCCCCGCACAGACAGTGTGCTAAGGACAGACTTGGATACCGGGGGCCTGGGCGGGGGATTTTCCATGGAACTCTCTCAGGGCCCCGTGCCCTGTGTCGCCCGGGAGTGCCCATGCCCTTCCTTGACCCCGCAGGACACTTGCATCCAGCAATAAGCAGCCCTCTGCCTCCACGGGGCTCAAACACCTGGGCCCGGTGTGCGGGCACCTGGCGTACGTGGAGGCAAACCCGCGGACCCCTCTGGCCCGAACCCACCACTGCGAAGATCCCCCTTTTCTTCCATCCGTAAAGGGGTCCTCCTTGGGGAGTGGAGGAACATGGGGAGGCCCCCAGGAGATGGCTTTTCTCCGAGCCGAGTCTGCCTGGTTTCGGGCCAACACCTGGGCCGCGCATGCGCACTCAGGCTCCCAAGCACACGCCTCCCTCGGCTCACCAGACCCACCCTTTAGAGGTCACAGCAGTTCCACACGGTCCCTGGGCACCTGTCCGTGGACACAGGAGCCCTCCCTGCCACCTAGAGGACCACGCGATTTCCGCTGGGGAACACTGCCCAGAAGCACTCCCAGCCTGGCACAGACACTGTGCGCAGGATAGACTTGTGGACCAGGGGCCTGGGCGGGGAATTTTCCAGGGAATTCTCTAAAGGCCAGGTGCCCTCTGTCGCCCTGGGAGTGCCCACGCCGTCCCTTAACCCTGCAGGACACTATCATCCAGCAATAAGCAGCCCTCTGCCTCCACGGGGCTCAAACACCTGGGCCCGTTGTGCGAGCACCTGGCGTACGTGCAGGCAAACCCGCCGACCCCTCTGGCCCGAACCCACCACTGCGAAGATCCCCCATTTCTTCCATCCGTAAAGGGGTGCTCCTTGGGGACTGGAGGAACATGGGGAGACCCCCAGGAGATGGCTTTTCTCCGAGCCGCGGCTGGCTCCTTTCGGGCCTATTCGTGGGCCGCGCATGCGCACTCAGGCTCCCAAGCACACGCCTCCCTCGGCTCACCTGACCCACCCTTGAGCTGTCAGACCATTTGCACAGGGTCCCTAGGCACCTGTCTGGAAACGGAAGCCCACCCCGCCACCCAGAGGACCGCGCGATTTCCCATGGGCCACACTTCCCAGCAGCTCTCCCAGCTCCTCAGACACAGTGTGCGCAGGAAAGACTTGGGGAACGGGGGCCTGGGCGGGGGATTTTCCAGGGGGCTGTCTGATGACCAGGCGTCCTCTCTCGCCCGGTGAGTGTCCAAGCCGTCCCTTGACCCCCGCAGGAGACCTGATTCCTGCCATAAGCGGCCCTCTAGCCACATGGGGCAGGGACACCTGGGCCCGGTGTGCCAGCAACTGGCCTACATGGAGGCAAACAAACAGACACCTCAGGCCCGACCCCACCACTGCGAAGATCCCCCTTTTCTTCCATCCGTAAAGGGGTCACGCTTCAGGAGTGGAAGAACACGGGGAGGCCCCCAGGAGATGGCTTTTCTCCGAGCCGCGGCTGGCTCCTTTCTGGCCTATATGTGGGCCGTGCATGCGCACTCAGGCTCCCTACCACAAGCTTCCCTCGGGTCACGGGAACCACACTAGAGGGGTCACGCGACCCACCCTTGAGGGGTCACGCGACCCACCCCTGAGTGGTCTCGTGACCCACCCCTGAGGGGTCACGTGACCCACACCTGAGGGGTCACGTGACCCAACCCTGAGGGGTCACGTGACCCAACCCTGAGGGGTCACGTGACCCAACCCTGAGGGGTCACGTGACCCACCCCTGAGGGGTCTCGTGACCCACCCTTGAGGGTCACGTGCCCCACCCTTGAGGGGTCTCGAGACCCACCCTTGCGGGGTCACGTGCCCCACCCTTGAGGGGTCTCGAGACCCACCCTTGGGAGGTCACCTGTCCCACCCTGGAGGGGTCAGGTGACCCGCCCTTTAGAGGTCACAGCAGTTTCAGAGGGTCCCTGCGCACCTGTCCGTGGAAACAGAAGTCCTCCCTGCCACTCAGAGCACCGCGCCATTTCCCCTAGCCACACTGCCCAGCAGCACTCTCAGCCCCGCACAGACAGTGTGCTAAGGACAGACGTGGATACCGGGGGCCTGGGCGGGGGATTTTCCATGGAACTCTCTCAGGGCCCGGTGCCCTGTGTCGCCCGGTAGTGCCCATGCCCTTCCTTGACCCCGCAGGACACTTGCATCCAGCAATAAGCAGCCCTCTGCCTCCACGGGGCTCAAACACCTGGGCCCGGTGTGGGGGCACCTGGCGTACGTGGAGGCAAACCCGCGGACCCCTCTGGCCCGAACCCACCACTGCGAAGATCCCCCTTTTCTTCCATCCGTAAAGGGGTCCTCCTTGGGGAGTGGAGGAACATGGGGAGGCCCCCAGGAGATGGCTTTTCTCCGAGCCGAGTCTGCCTGGTTTCGGGCCAACACCTGGGCCGCGCATGCGCACTCAGGCTCCCAAGCACACGCCTCCCTCGGCTCACCAGACCCACCCTTTAGAGGTCACAGCAGTTCCACACGGTCCCTGGGCACCTGTCCGTGGACACAGGAGCCCTCCCTGCCACCTAGAGGACCACGCGATTTCCGCTGGGGAACACTGCCCAGAAGCACTCCCAGCCTGGCACAGACACTGTGCGCAGGATAGACTTGTGGACCAGGGGCCTGGGCGGGGAATTTTCCAGGGAATTCTCTAAAGGCCAGGTGCCCTCTGTCGCCCTGGGAGTGCCCACGCCGTCCCTTAACCCTGCAGGACACTATCATCCAGCAATAAGCAGCCCTCTGCCTCCACGGGGCTCAAACACCTGGGCCCGTTGTGCGAGCACCTGGCGTACGTGCAGGCAAACCCGCCGAACCCTCTGGCCCGAACCCACCACTGCGAAGATCCCCCATTTCTTCCATCCGTAAAGGGGTGCTCCTTGGGGACTGGAGGAACATGGGGAGACCCCCAGGAGATGGCTTTTCTCCGAGCCGCGGCTGGCTCCTTTCGGGCCTATTCGTGGGCCGCGCATGCGCACTCAGGCTCCCAAGCACACGCCTCCCTCGGCTCACCTGACCCACGCTTGAGCTGTCAGACCTTTTGCACAGGGTCCCTAGGCACCTGTCTGGAAACGGAAGCCCACCCCGCCACCCAGAGGACCGCGCGATTTCCCATGGGCCACACTTCCCAGCAGCTCTCCCAGCTCCTCAGACACAGTGTGCGCAGGAAAGACTTTGGGAACGGGGGCCTGGGCGGGGGATTTTCCAGGGGGCTGTCTGATGACCAGGCGTCCTCTCTCGCCCGGTGAGTGTCCAAGCCGTCCCTTGACCCCCGCAGGAGACCTGATTCCTGCCATAAGCGGCCCTCTAGCCACATGGGGCAGGGACACCTGGGCCCGGTGTGCCAGCAACTGGCCTACATGGAGGCAAACAAACAGACACCTCAGGCCCGACCCCACCACTGCGAAGATCCCCCTTTTCTTCCATCCGTAAAGGGGTCACGCTTCAGGAGTGGAAGAACACGGGGAGGCCCCCAGGAGATGGCTTTTCTCCGAGCCGCGGCTGGCTCCTTTCTGGCCTATATGTGGGCCGTGCATGCGCACTCAGGCTCCCTACCACAAGCCTCCCTCGGGTCACGGGACCCACACTAGAGGTGTCTCCTGACCCACCCTTGAGGGGTCACGCGACCCACCCCTGAGTGGTCTGGTGACCCACACCTGAGGGGTCACGTGACCCACCCCTGAGGAGTCTCCTGACCCACACCTGAGGGGTCACGTGACGCACCCCTGAGGGGTCACGTGACCCACCCCTGAGGGGTCACGTGACGCACCCCTGAGGGGTCACATGACCCACCCCTGAGGGGTCTCGTGACCCACCCCTGAGGGGTCATGTGACCCACCCCTGAGGGGTCACGTGACGCACCCCTGGGGGGTCACGTGACGCACCCCTGAGGTGTCATGTGACCCACCCCTGAGGGGTCACGTGACCCACCCCTGAGGGGTCTCGTGACCCACCCCTGACGGGTCACGTGACCCAACCCTGAGGGGTCACGTGACCCACCCCTGAGGGGTCTCGTGACCCACCCTGGAGGGTCACGTGCCCCACCCTTGAGGGGTCTCGAGACCCACCCTTGCGGGGTCACGTGCCCCACCCTTAGGGGTCTCGAGACCCACCCTTGGGAGGTCACCTGTCCCACCCTGGAGGGGTCAGGTGACCCGCCCTTGAGAGGTCACAGCAGTTTCAGAGGGTCCCTGCGCACCTGTCCGTGGAAACAGAAGCCCTCCCTGCCACTCAGAGCACCGCGCCATTTCCCCTAGGCCACACTGCCCAGCAGCACTCTCAGCCCCGCACAGACAGTGTGCTAAGGACAGACTTGGATACCGGGGGCCTGGGCGGGGGATTTTCCATGGAACTCTCTCAGGGCCCCGTGCCCTGTGTCGCCCGGTAGTGCCCATGCCCTTCCTTGACCCCGCAGGACACTTGCATCCAGCAATAAGCAGCCCTCTGCCTCCACGGGGCTCAAACACCTGGGCCCGGTGTGCGGGCACCTGGCGTACGTGGAGGCAAACCCGCGGACCCCTCTGGCCCGAACCCACCACTGCGAAGATCCCCCTTTTCTTCCATCCGTAAAGGGGTCCTCCTTGGGGAGTGGAGGAACATAGGGAGGCCCCCAGGAGATGGCTTTTCTCCGAGCCGAGTCTGCCTGGTTTCGGGCCAACACCTGGGCCGCGCATGCGCACTCAGGCTCCCAAGCACACGCCTCCCTCGGCTCACCAGACCCACCCTTTAGAGGTCACAGCAGTTCCACACGGTCCCTGGGCACCTGTCCGTGGACACAGGAGCCCTCCCTGCCACCTAGAGGACCACGCGATTTCCGCTGGGGAACACTGCCCAGAAGCACTCCCAGCCTGGCACAGACACTGTGCGCAGGATAGACTTGTGGACCAGGGGCCTGGGCGGGGAATTTTCCAGGGAATTCTCTAAAGGCCAGGTGCCCTCTGTCGCCCTGGGAGTGCCCACGCCGTCCCTTAACCCTGCAGGACACTATCATCCAGCAATAAGCAGCCCTCTGCCTCCACGGGGCTCAAACACCTGGGCCCGTTGTGCGAGCACCTGGCGTACGTGCAGGCAAACCCGCCGACCCCTCTGGCCCGAACCCACCACTGCGAAGATCCCCCATTTCTTCCATCCGTAAAGGGGTGCTCCTTGGGGACTGGAGGAACATGGGGAGACCCCCAGGAGATGGCTTTTCTCCGAGCCGCGGCTGGCTCCTTTCGGGCCTATTCGTGGGCCGCGCATGCGCACTCAGGCTCCCAAGCACACGCCTCCCTCGGCTCACCTGACCCACGCTTGAGCTGTCAGACCTTTTGCACAGGGTCCCTAGGCACCTGTCTGGAAACGGAAGCCCACCCCGCCACCCAGAGGACCGCGCGATTTCCCATGGGCCACACTTCCCAGCAGCTCTCCCAGCTCCTCAGACACAGTGTGCGCAGGAAAGACTTTGGGAACGGGGGCCTGGGCGGGGGATTTTCCAGGGGGCTGTCTGATGACCAGGCGTCCTCTCTCGCCCGGTGAGTGTCCAAGCCGTCCCTTGACCCCCGCAGGAGACCTGATTCCTGCCATAAGCGGCCCTCTAGCCACATGGGGCAGGGACACCTGGGCCCGGTGTGCCAGCAACTGGCCTACATGGAGGCAAACAAACAGACACCTCAGGCCCGACCCCACCACTGCGAAGATCCCCCTTTTCTTCCATCCGTAAAGGGGTCACGCTTCAGGAGTGGAAGAACACGGGGAGGCCCCCAGGAGATGGCTTTTCTCCGAGCCGCGGCTGGCTCCTTTCTGGCCTATATGTGGGCCGTGCATGCGCACTCAGGCTCCCTACCACAAGCCTCCCTCGGGTCACGGGACCCACACTAGAGGTGTCTCCTGACCCACCCTTGAGGGGTCACGCGACCCACCCCTGAGTGGTCTGGTGACCCACACCTGAGGGGTCACGTGACCCACCCCTGAGGAGTCTCCTGACCCACCCCTGAGGGGTCACGTGACCCACCCCTGAGGGGTCACGTGACGCACCCCTGAGGGGTCACATGACCCACCCCTGAGGGGTCTCGTGACCCACCCCTGAGGGGTCATGTGACCCACCCCTGAGGGGTCACGTGACGCACCCCTGGGGGGTCACGTGACGCACCCCTGAGGTGTCATGTGACCCACCCCTGAGGGGTCACGTGACCCACCCCTGAGGGGTCTCGTGACCCACCCCTGACGGGTCACGTGACCCAACCCTGAGGGGTCACGTGACCCACCCCTGAGGGGTCTCGTGACCCACCCTGGAGGGTCACGTGCCCCACCCTTGAGGGGTCTCGAGACCCACCCTTGCGGGGTCACGTGCCCCACCCTTAGGGGTCTCGAGACCCACCCTTGGGAGGTCACCTGTCCCACCCTGGAGGGGTCAGGTGACCCGCCCTTGAGAGGTCACAGCAGTTTCAGAGGGTCCCTGCGCACCTGTCCGTGGAAACAGAAGCCCTCCCTGCCACTCAGAGCACCGCGCCATTTCCCCTAGGCCACACTGCCCAGCAGCACTCTCAGCCCCGCACAGACAGTGTGCTAAGGACAGACTTGGATACCGGGGGCCTGGGCGGGGGATTTTCCATGGAACTCTCTCAGGGCCCCGTGCCCTGTGTCGCCCGGGAGTGCCCATGCCCTTCCTTGACCCCGCAGGACACTTGCATCCAGCAATACGCAGCCCTCTGCCTCCACGGGGCTCAAACACCTGGGCCCGGTGTGCGGGCACCTGGCGTACGTGGAGGCAAACCCGCGGACCCCTCTGGCCCGAACCCACCACTGCGAAGATCCCCCTTTTCTTCCATCCGTAAAGGGGTCCTCCTTGGGGAGTGGAGGAACATGGGGAGGCCCCCAGGAGATGGCTTTTCTCCGAGCCGAGTCTGCCTGGTTTCGGGCCAACACCTGGGCCGCGCATGCGCACTCAGGCTCCCAAGCACACGCCTCCCTCGGCTCACCAGACCCACCCTTTAGAGGTCACAGCAGTTCCACACGGTCCCTGGGCACCTGTCCGTGGACACAGGAGCCCTCCCTGCCACCTAGAGGACCACGCGATTTCCGCTGGGGAACACTGCCCAGAAGCACTCCCAGCCTGGCACAGACACTGTGCGCAGGATAGACTTGTGGACCAGGGGCCTGGGCGGGGAATTTTCCAGGGAATTCTCTAAAGGCCAGGTGCCCTCTGTCGCCCTGGGAGTGCCCACGCCGTCCCTTAACCCTGCAGGACACTATCATCCAGCAATAAGCAGCCCTCTGCCTCCACGGGGCTCAAACACCTGGGCCCGTTGTGCGAGCACCTGGCGTACGTGCAGGCAAACCCGCCGACCCCTCTGGCCCGAACCCACCACTGCGAAGATCCCCCATTTCTTCCATCCGTAAAGGGGTGCTCCTTGGGGACTGGAGGAACATGGGGAGACCCCCAGGAGATGGCTTTTCTCCGAGCCGCGGCTGGCTCCTTTCGGGCCTATTCGTGGGCCGCGCATGCGCACTCAGGCTCCCAAGCACACGCCTCCCTCGGCTCACCTGACCCACGCTTGAGCTGTCAGACCTTTTGCACAGGGTCCCTAGGCACCTGTCTGGAAACGGAAGCCCACCCCGCCACCCAGAGGACCGCGCGATTTCCCATGGGCCACACTTCCCAGCAGCTCTCCCAGCTCCTCAGACACAGTGTGCGCAGGAAAGACTTGGGGAACGGGGGCCTGGGCGGGGGATTTTCCAGGGGGCTGTCTGATGACCAGGCGTCCTCTCTCGCCCGGTGAGTGTCCAAGCCGTCCCTTGACCCCCGCAGGAGACCTGATTCCTGCCATAAGCGGCCCTCTAGCCACATGGGGCAGGGACACCTGGGCCCGGTGTGCCAGCAACTGGCCTACATGGAGGCAAACAAACAGACACCTCAGGCCCGACCCCACCACTGCGAAGATCCCCCTTTTCTTCCATCCGTAAAGGGGTCACGCTTCAGGAGTGGAAGAACACGGGGAGGCCCCCAGGAGATGGCTTTTCTCCGAGCCGCGGCTGGCTCCTTTCTGGCCTATATGTGGGCCGTGCATGCGCACTCAGGCTCCCTACCACAAGCCTCCCTCGGGTCACGGGACCCACACTAGAGGTGTCTCCTGACCCACCCTTGAGGGGTCACGAGACCCACCCCTGAGTGGTCTGGTGACCCACACCTGAGGGGTCACGTGACCCACCCCTGAGGAGTCTCCTGACCCACACCTGAGGGGTCACGTGACGCACCCCTGAGGGGTCACGTGACCCACCCCTGAGGGGT
The DNA here is from genome assembly GCF_022682495.2 of Desmodus rotundus. Classification (NCBI taxonomy): domain Eukaryota; kingdom Metazoa; phylum Chordata; class Mammalia; order Chiroptera; family Phyllostomidae; genus Desmodus; species Desmodus rotundus. The sequence continues at coordinate 627,162 of NW_026527335.1, forward strand.
CACGTGACGCACCCCTGAGGGGTCACATGACCCACCCCTGAGGGGTCTCGTGACCCACCCCTGAGGGGTCATGTGACCCACCCCTGAGGGGTCACGTGACGCACCCCTGGGGGGTCACGTGACGCACCCCTGAGGTGTCATGTGACCCACCCCTGAGGGGTCACGTGACCCACCCCTGAGGGGTCTCGTGACCCACCCCTGACGGGTCACGTGACCCAACCCTGAGGGGTCACGTGACCCACCCCTGAGGGGTCTCGTGACCCACCCTGGAGGGTCACGTGCCCCACCCTTGAGGGGTCTCGAGACCCACCCTTGGGAGGTCACCTGTCCCACCCTGGAGGGGTCAGGTGACCCGCCCTTGAGAGGTCACAGCAGTTTCAGAGGGTCCCTGCGCACCTGTCCGTGGAAACAGAAGCCCTCCCTGCCACTCAGAGCACCGCGCCATTTCCCCTAGGCCACACTGCCCAGCAGCACTCTCAGCCCCGCACAGACAGTGTGCTAAGGACAGACATGGATACCGGGGGCCTGGGCGGGGGATTTTCCATGGAACTCTCTCAGGGCCCCGTGCCCTGTGTCACCCGGGAGTGCCCATGCCCTTCCTTGACCCCGCAGGACACTTGCATCCAGCAATAAGCAGCCCTCTGCCTCCACGGGGCTCAAACACCTGGGCCCGGTGTGCGGGCACCTGGCGTACGTGGAGGCAAACCCGCGGACCCCTCTGGCCCGAACCCACCACTGCGAAGATCCCCCTTTTCTTCCATCCGTAAAGGGGTCCTCCTTGGGGTGTGGAGGAACATGGGGAGGCCCCCAGGAGATGGCTTTTCTCCGAGCCGAGTCTGCCTGGTTTCGGGCCAACACCTGGGCCGCGCATGCGCACTCAGGCTCCCAAGCACACGCCTCCCTCGGCTCACCAGACCCACCCTTTAGAGGTCACAGCAGTTCCACACGGTCCCTGGGCACCTGTCCGTGGACACAGGAGCCCTCCCTGCCACCTAGAGGACCACGCGATTTCCGCTGGGGAACACTGCCCAGAAGCACTCCCAGCCTGGCACAGACACTGTGCGCAGGATAGACTTGTGGACCAGGGGCCTGGGCGGGGAATTTTCCAGGGAATTCTCTAAAGGCCAGGTGCCCTCTGTCGCCCTGGGAGTGCCCACGCCGTCCCTTAACCCTGCAGGACACTATCATCCAGCAATAAGCAGCCCTCTGCCTCCACGGGGCTCAAACACCTGGGCCCGTTGTGCGAGCACCTGGCGTACGTGCAGGCAAACCCGCCGACCCCTCTGGCCCGAACCCACCATTGCGAAGATCCCCCATTTCTTCCATCCGTAAAGGGGTGCTCCTTGGGGACTGGAGGAACATGGGGAGACCCCCAGGAGATGGCTTTTCTCCGAGCCGCGGCTGGCTCCTTTCGGGCCTATTCGTGGGCCGCGCATGCGCACTCAGGCTCCCAAGCACACGCCTCCCTCGGCTCACCTGACCCACGCTTGAGCTGTCAGACCTTTTGCACAGGGTCCCTAGGCACCTGTCTGGAAACGGAAGCCCACCCCGCCACCCAGAGGACCGCGCGATTTCCCATGGGCCACACTTCCCAGCAGCTCTCCCAGCTCCTCAGACACAGTGTGCGCAGGAAAGACTTTGGGAACGGGGGCCTGGGCGGGGGATTTTCCAGGGGGCTGTCTGATGACCAGGCGTCCTCTCTCGCCCGGTGAGTGTCCAAGCCGTCCCTTGACCCCCGCAGGAGACCTGATTCCTGCCATAAGCGGCCCTCTAGCCACATGGGGCAGGGACACCTGGGCCCGGTGTGCCAGCAACTGGCCTACATGGAGGCAAACAAACAGACACCTCAGGCCCGACCCCACCACTGCGAAGATCCCCCTTTTCTTCCATCCGTAAAGGGGTCACGCTTCAGGAGTGGAAGAACACGGGGAGGCCCCCAGGAGATGGCTTTTCTCCGAGCCGCGGCTGGCTCCTTTCTGGCCTATATGTGGGCCGTGCATGCGCACTCAGGCTCCCTACCACAAGCCTCCCTCGGGTCACGGGACCCACACTAGAGGTGTCTCCTGACCCACCCTTGAGGGGTCACGCGACCCACCCCTGAGTGGTCTGGTGACCCACACCTGAGGGGTCACGTGACCCACCCCTGAGGAGTCTCCTGACCCACCCCTGAGGGGTCACGTGACCCACCCCTGAGGGGTCACGTGACGCACCCCTGAGGGGTCACATGACCCACCCCTGAGGGGTCTCGTGACCCACCCCTGAGGGGTCATGTGACCCACCCCTGAGGGGTCACGTGACGCACCCCTGGGGGGTCACGTGACGCACCCCTGAGGTGTCATGTGACCCACCCCTGAGGGGTCACGTGACCCACCCCTGAGGGGTCTCGTGACCCACCCCTGACGGGTCACGTGACCCAACCCTGAGGGGTCACGTGACCCACCCCTGAGGGGTCTCGTGACCCACCCTGGAGGGTCACGTGCCCCACCCTTGAGGGGTCTCGAGACCCACCCTTGCGGGGTCACGTGCCCCACCCTTAGGGGTCTCGAGACCCACCCTTGGGAGGTCACCTGTCCCACCCTGGAGGGGTCAGGTGACCCGCCCTTGAGAGGTCACAGCAGTTTCAGAGGGTCCCTGCGCACCTGTCCGTGGAAACAGAAGCCCTCCCTGCCACTCAGAGCACCGCGCCATTTCCCCTAGGCCACACTGCCCAGCAGCACTCTCAGCCCCGCACAGACAGTGTGCTAAGGACAGACTTGGATACCGGGGGCCTGGGCGGGGGATTTTCCATGGAACTCTCTCAGGGCCCCGTGCCCTGTGTCGCCCGGGAGTGCCCATGCCCTTCCTTGACCCCGCAGGACACTTGCATCCAGCAATACGCAGCCCTCTGCCTCCACGGGGCTCAAACACCTGGGCCCGGTGTGCGGGCACCTGGCGTACGTGGAGGCAAACCCGCGGACCCCTCTGGCCCGAACCCACCACTGCGAAGATCCCCCTTTTCTTCCATCCGTAAAGGGGTCCTCCTTGGGGAGTGGAGGAACATGGGGAGGCCCCCAGGAGATGGCTTTTCTCCGAGCCGAGTCTGCCTGGTTTCGGGCCAACACCTGGGCCGCGCATGCGCACTCAGGCTCCCAAGCACACGCCTCCCTCGGCTCACCAGACCCACCCTTTAGAGGTCACAGCAGTTCCACACGGTCCCTGGGCACCTGTCCGTGGACACAGGAGCCCTCCCTGCCACCTAGAGGACCACGCGATTTCCGCTGGGGAACACTGCCCAGAAGCACTCCCAGCCTGGCACAGACACTGTGCGCAGGATAGACTTGTGGACCAGGGGCCTGGGCGGGGAATTTTCCAGGGAATTCTCTAAAGGCCAGGTGCCCTCTGTCGCCCTGGGAGTGCCCACGCCGTCCCTTAACCCTGCAGGACACTATCATCCAGCAATAAGCAGCCCTCTGCCTCCACGGGGCTCAAACACCTGGGCCCGTTGTGCGAGCACCTGGCGTACGTGCAGGCAAACCCGCCGACCCCTCTGGCCCGAACCCACCACTGCGAAGATCCCCCATTTCTTCCATCCGTAAAGGGGTGCTCCTTGGGGACTGGAGGAACATGGGGAGACCCCCAGGAGATGGCTTTTCTCCGAGCCGCGGCTGGCTCCTTTCGGGCCTATTCGTGGGCCGCGCATGCGCACTCAGGCTCCCAAGCACACGCCTCCCTCGGCTCACCTGACCCACGCTTGAGCTGTCAGACCTTTTGCACAGGGTCCCTAGGCACCTGTCTGGAAACGGAAGCCCACCCCGCCACCCAGAGGACCGCGCGATTTCCCATGGGCCACACTTCCCAGCAGCTCTCCCAGCTCCTCAGACACAGTGTGCGCAGGAAAGACTTTGGGAACGGGGGCCTGGGCGGGGGATTTTCCAGGGGGCTGTCTGATGACCAGGCGTCCTCTCTCGCCCGGTGAGTGTCCAAGCCGTCCCTTGACCCCCGCAGGAGACCTGATTCCTGCCATAAGCGGCCCTCTAGCCACATGGGGCAGGGACACCTGGGCCCGGTGTGCCAGCAACTGGCCTACATGGAGGCAAACAAACAGACACCTCAGGCCCGACCCCACCACTGCGAAGATCCCCCTTTTCTTCCATCCGTAAAGGGGTCACGCTTCAGGAGTGGAAGAACACGGGGAGGCCCCCAGGAGATGGCTTTTCTCCGAGCCGCGGCTGGCTCCTTTCTGGCCTATATGTGGGCCGTGCATGCGCACTCAGGCTCCCTACCACAAGCCTCCCTCGGGTCACGGGACCCACACTAGAGGTGTCTCCTGACCCACCCTTGAGGGGTCACGAGACCCACCCCTGAGTGGTCTGGTGACCCACACCTGAGGGGTCACGTGACCCACCCCTGAGGAGTCTCCTGACCCACACCTGAGGGGTCACGTGACGCACCCCTGAGGGGTCACGTGACCCACCCCTGAGGGGTCACGTGACGCACCCCTGAGGGGTCACATGACCCACCCCTGAGGGGTCTCGTGACCCACCCCTGAGGGGTCATGTGACCCACCCCTGAGGGGTCACGTGACGCACCCCTGGGGGGTCACGTGACGCACCCCTGAGGTGTCATGTGACCCACCCCTGAGGGGTCACGTGACCCACCCCTGAGGGGTCTCGTGACCCACCCCTGACGGGTCACGTGACCCAACCCTGAGGGGTCACGTGACCCACCCCTGAGGGGTCTCGTGACCCACCCTGGAGGGTCACGTGCCCCACCCTTGAGGGGTCTCGAGACCCACCCTTGGGAGGTCACCTGTCCCACCCTGGAGGGGTCAGGTGACCCGCCCTTGAGAGGTCACAGCAGTTTCAGAGGGTCCCTGCGCACCTGTCCGTGGAAACAGAAGCCCTCCCTGCCACTCAGAGCACCGCGCCATTTCCCCTAGGCCACACTGCCCAGCAGCACTCTCAGCCCCGCACAGACAGTGTGCTAAGGACAGACATGGATACCGGGGGCCTGGGCGGGGGATTTTCCATGGAACTCTCTCAGGGCCCCGTGCCCTGTGTCACCCGGGAGTGCCCATGCCCTTCCTTGACCCCGCAGGACACTTGCATCCAGCAATAAGCAGCCCTCTGCCTCCACGGGGCTCAAACACCTGGGCCCGGTGTGCGGGCACCTGGCGTACGTGGAGGCAAACCCGCGGACCCCTCTGGCCCGAACCCACCACTGCGAAGATCCCCCTTTTCTTCCATCCGTAAAGGGGTCCTCCTTGGGGAGTGGAGGAACATGGGGAGGCCCCCAGGAGATGGCTTTTCTCCGAGCCGAGTCTGCCTGGTTTCGGGCCAACACCTGGGCCGCGCATGCGCACTCAGGCTCCCAAGCACACGCCTCCCTCGGCTCACCAGACCCACCCTTTAGAGGTCACAGCAGTTCCACACGGTCCCTGGGCACCTGTCCGTGGACACAGGAGCCCTCCCTGCCACCTAGAGGACCACGCGATTTCCGCTGGGGAACACTGCCCAGAAGCACTCCCAGCCTGGCACAGACACTGTGCGCAGGATAGACTTGTGGACCAGGGGCCTGGGCGGGGAATTTTCCAGGGAATTCTCTAAAGGCCAGGTGCCCTCTGTCGCCCTGGGAGTGCCCACGCCGTCCCTTAACCCTGCAGGACACTATCATCCAGCAATAAGCAGCCCTCTGCCTCCACGGGGCTCAAACACCTGGGCCCGTTGTGCGAGCACCTGGCGTACGTGCAGGCAAACCCGCCGACCCCTCTGGCCCGAACCCACCATTGCGAAGATCCCCCATTTCTTCCATCCGTAAAGGGGTGCTCCTTGGGGACTGGAGGAACATGGGGAGACCCCCAGGAGATGGCTTTTCTCCGAGCCGCGGCTGGCTCCTTTCGGGCCTATTCGTGGGCCGCGCATGCGCACTCAGGCTCCCAAGCACACGCCTCCCTCGGCTCACCTGACCCACCCTTGAGCTGTCAGACCATTTGCACAGGGTCCCTAGGCACCTGTATGGAAACGGAAGCCCACCCCGCCACCCAGAGGACCGCGCGATTTCCCATGGGCCACACTTCCCAGCAGCTCTCCCAGCTCCTCAGACACAGTGTGCGCAGGAAAGACTTGGGGAACGGGGGCCTGGGCGGGGGATTTTCCAGGGGGCTGTCTGATGACCAGGCGTCCTCTCTCGCCCGGTGAGTGTCCAAGCCGTCCCTTGACCCCCGCAGGAGACCTGATTCCTGCCATAAGCGGCCCTCTAGCCACATGGGGCAGGGACACCTGGGCCCGGTGTGCCAGCAACTGGCCTACATGGAGGCAAACAAACAGACACCTCAGGCCCGACCCCACCACTGCGAAGATCCCCCTTTTCTTCCATCCGTAAAGGGGTCACGCTTCAGGAGTGGAAGAACACGGGGAGGCCCCCAGGAGATGGCTTTTCTCCGAGCCGCGGCTGGCTCCTTTCTGGCCTATATGTGGGCCGTGCATGCGCACTCAGGCTCCCTACCACAAGTCTCCCTCGGGTCACGGGACCCACACTAGAGGTGTCTCCTGACCCACCCTTGAGGGGTCACGCGACCCACCCCTGAGTGGTCTCGTGACCCACACCTGAGGGGTCACGTGACCCACCCCTGAGGAGTCTCGTGACCCACCCCTGAGGGGTCACGTGACCCACCCCTGAGGGGTCACGTGACCCACCCCTGAGGGGTCTCGTGACCCACTCCTGAGGGGTCATGTGACCCACCCCTGAGGGGTCACGTGACGCACCCCTGAGGGGTCACGTGACCCACCCCTGACGGGGCACGTGACCCACCCCTGAGGGGTCTCGTGACCCACCCCTGACGGGGCACGTGACCCACCCCTGAGGGGTCACGTGACCCACCCCTGAGGGGTCTCGTGACCCACCCTGGAGGGTCACGTGCCCCACCCTTGAGGGGTCTCGAGACCCACCCTTGCGGGGTCACGTGCCCCACCCTTGAGGGGTCTCGAGACCCACCCTTGGGAGGTCACCTGTCCCACCCTGGAGGGGTCAGGTGACCCGCCCTTGAGAGGTCACAGCAGTTTCAGAGGGTCCCTGCGCACCTGTCCGTGGAAACAGAAGCCCTCCCTGCCACTCAGAGCACCGCGCCATTTCCCCTAGGCCACACTGCCCAGCAGCACTCTCAGCCCCGCACAGACAGTGTGCTAAGGACAGACTTGGATACCGGGGGCCTGGGCGGGGGATTTTCCATGGAACTCTCTCAGGGCCCCGTGCCCTGTGTCGCCCGGGAGTGCCCATGCCCTTCCTTGACCCCGCAGGACACTTGCATCCAGCAATAAGCAGCCCTCTGCCTCCACGGGGCTCAAACACCTGGGCCCGGTGTGCGGGCACCTGGCGTACTTGGAGGCAAACCCGCGGACCCCTCTGGCCCGAACCCACCACTGCGAAGATCCCCCTTTTCTTCCATCCGTAAAGGGGTCCTCCTTGGGGAGTGGAGGAACATGGGGAGGCCCCCAGGAGATGGCTTTTCTCCGAGCCGAGTCTGCCTGGTTTCGGGCCAACACCTGGGCCGCGCATGCGCACTCAGGCTCCCAAGCACACGCCTCCCTCGGCTCACCAGACCCACCCTTTAGAGGTCACAGCAGTTCCACACGGTCCCTGGGCACCTGTCCGTGGACACAGGAGCCCTCCCTGCCACCTAGAGGACCACGCGATTTCCGCTGGGGAACACTGCCCAGAAGCACTCCCAGCCTGGCACAGACACTGTGCGCAGGATAGACTTGTGGACCAGGGGCCTGGGCGGGGAATTTTCCAGGGAATTCTCTAAAGGCCAGGTGCCCTCTGTCGCCCTGGGAGTGCCCACGCCGTCCCTTAACCCTGCAGGACACTATCATCCAGCAATAAGCAGCCCTCTGCCTCCACGGGGCTCAAACACCTGGGCCCGTTGTGCGAGCACCTGGCGTACGTGCAGGCAAACCCGCCGACCCCTCTGGCCCGAACCCACCACTGCGAAGATCCCCCATTTCTTCCATCCGTAAAGGGGTGCTCCTTGGGGACTGGAGGAACATGGGGAGACCCCCAGGAGATGGCTTTTCTCCGAGCCGCGGCTGGCTCCTTTCGGGCCTATTCGTGGGCCGCGCATGCGCACTCAGGCTCCCAAGCACACGCCTCCCTCGGCTCACCTGACCCACGCTTGAGCTGTCAGACCTTTTGCACAGGGTCCCTAGGCACCTGTCTGGAAACGGAAGCCCACCCCGCCACCCAGAGGACCGCGCGATTTCCCATGGGCCACACTTCCCAGCAGCTCTCCCAGCTCCTCAGACACAGTGTGCGCAGGAAAGACTTGGGGAACGGGGGCCTGGGCGGGGGATTTTCCAGGGGGCTGTCTGATGACCAGGCGTCCTCTCTCGCCCGGTGAGTGTCCAAGCCGTCCCTTGACCCCCGCAGGAGACCTGATTCCTGCCATAAGCGGCCCTCTAGCCACATGGGGCAGGGACACCTGGGCCCGGTGTGCCAGCAACTGGCCTACATGGAGGCAAACAAACAGACACCTCAGGCCCGACCCCACCACTGCGAAGATCCCCCTTTTCTTCCATCCGTAAAGGGGTCACGCTTCAGGAGTGGAAGAACACGGGGAGGCCCCCAAGAGATGGCTTTTCTCCGAGCCGCGGCTGGCTCCTTTCTGGCCTATATGTGGGCCGTGCATGCGCACTCAGGCTCCCTACCACAAGCCTCCCTCGGGTCACGGGACCCACACTAGAGGTGTCTCCTGACCCACCCTTGAGGGGTCACGTGACCCACCCCTGAGGAGTCTCCTGACCCACACCTGAGGGGTCACGTGACGCACCCCTGAGGGGTCACATGACCCACCCCTGAGGGGTCTCGTGACCCACCCCTGAGGGGTCATGTGACCCACCCCTGAGGGGTCACGTGACGCACCCCTGGGGGGTCACGTGACGCACCCCTGAGGTGTCATGTGACCCACCCCTGAGGGGTCTCGTGACCCACCCCTGACGGGTCACGTGACCCAACCCTGAGGGGTCACGTGACCCACCCCTGAGGGGTCTCCTGACCCACCCTGGAGGGTCACGTGCCCCACCCTTGAGGGGTCTCGAGACCCACCCTTGCGGGGTCACGTGCCCCACCCTTGAGGGGTCTCGAGACCCACCCTTGGGAGGTCACCTGTCCCACCCTGGAGGGGTCAGGTGACCCGCCCTTGAGAGGTCACAGCAGTTTCAGAGGGTCCCTGCGCACCTGTCCGTGGAAACAGAAGCCCTCCCTGCCACTCAGAGCACCGCGCCATTTCCCCTAGGCCACACTGCCCAGCAGCACTCTCAGCCCCGCACAGACAGTGTGCTAAGGACAGACTTGGATACCGGGGGCCTGGGCGGGGGATTTTCCATGGAACTCTCTCAGGGCCCCGTGCCCTGTGTCGCCCGGGAGTGCCCATGCCCTTCCTTGACCCCGCAGGACACTTGCATCCAGCAATAAGCAGCCCTCTGCCTCCACGGGGCTCAAACACCTGGGCCCGGTGTGCGGGCACCTGGCGTACGTGGAGGCAAACCCGCGGACCCCTCTGGCCCGAACCCACCACTGCGAAGATCCCCCTTTTCTTCCATCCGTAAAGGGGTCCTCCTTGGGGAGTGGAGGAACATGGGGAGGCCCCCAGGAGATGGCTTTTCTCCGAGCCGAGTCTGCCTGGTTTCGGGCCAACACCTGGGCCGCGCATGCGCACTCAGGCTCCCAAGCACACGCCTCCCTCGGCTCACCAGACCCACCCTTTAGAGGTCACAGCAGTTCCACACGGTCCCTGGGCACCTGTCCGTGGACACAGGAGCCCTCCCTGCCACCTAGAGGACCACGCGATTTCCGCTGGGGAACACTGCCCAGAAGCACTCCCAGCCTGGCACAGACACTGTGCGCAGGATAGACTTGTGGACCAGGGGCCTGGGCGGGGAATTTTCCAGGGAATTCTCTAAAGGCCAGGTGCCCTCTGTCGCCCTGGGAGTGCCCACGCCGTCCCTTAACCCTGCAGGACACTATCATCCAGCAATAAGCAGCCCTCTGCCTCCACGGGGCTCAAACACCTGGGCCCGTTGTGCGAGCACCTGGCGTACGTGCAGGCAAACCCGCCGACCCCTCTGGCCCGAACCCACCACTGCGAAGATCCCCCATTTCTTCCATCCGTAAAGGGGTGCTCCTTGGGGACTGGAGGAACATGGGGAGACCCCCAGGAGATGGCTTTTCTCCGAGCCGCGGCTTGCTCCTTTCGGGCCTATTCGTGGGTCGCGCATGCGCACTCAGGCTCCCAAGCACACGCCTCCCTCGGCTCACCTGACCCACGCTTGAGCTGTCAGACCTTTTGCACAGGGTCCCTAGGCACCTGTCTGGAAACGGAAGCCCACCTCGCCACCCAGAGGACCGCGCGATTTCCCATGGGCCACACTTCCCAGCAGCTCTCCCAGCTCCTTAGACACAGTGTGCGCATGAAAGACTTGGGGAACGGGGGCCTGGGCGGGGGATTTTCCAGGGGGCTGTCTGATGACCAGGCGTCCTCTCTCGCCCGGTGAGTGTCCAAGCCATCCCTTGACCCCCGCAGGAGACCTGATTCCTGCCATAAGCGGCCCTCTAGCCACATGGGGCAGGGACACCTGGGCCCGGTGTGCCAGCAACTGGCCTACATGGAGGCAAACAAACAGACACCTCAGGCCCGACCCCACCACTGCGAAGATCCCCCTTTTCTTCCATCCGTAAAGGGGTCACGCTTCAGGAGTGGAAGAACACGGGGAGGCCCCCAGGAGATGGCTTTTCTCCGAGCCGCGGCTGGCTCCTTTCTGGCCTATATGTGGGCCGTGCATGCGCACTCAGGCTCCCTACCACAAGCCTCCCTCGGGTCACGGGACCCACACTAGAGGGGTCACGCGACCCACCCTTGAGGGGTCACGCGACCCACCCCTGAGTGGTCTGGTGACCCACACCTGAGGGGTCACGTGACCCACCCCTGAGGAGTCTCCTGACCCACACCTGAGGGGTCACGTGACGCACCCCTGAGGGGTCACGTGACGCACCCCTGAGGGGTCACATGACCCACCCCTGAGGGGTCTCGTGACCCACCCCTGAGGGGTCATGTGACCCACCCCTGAGGGGTCACGTGATGCACCCCTGGGGGGTCACGTGACGCACCCCTGAGGTGTCATGTGACCCACCCCTGAGGGGTCACGTATCCCACCCCTGAGGGGTCTCGTGACCCACCCTGGAGGGTCACGTGCCCCACCCTTGAGGGGTCTCGAGACCCACCCTTGCGGGGTCACGTGCCCCACCCTTGAGGGGTCTCGAGACCCACCCTTGGGAGGTCACCTGTCCCACCCTGGAGGGGTCAGGTGACCCGCCCTTGAGAGGTCACAGCAGTTTCAGAGGGTCCCTGCGCACCTGTCCGTGGAAACAGAAGCCCTCCCTGCCACTCAGAGCACCGCGCCATTTCCCCTAGGCCACACTGCCCAGCAGCACTCTCAGCCCCGCACAGACAGTGTGCTAAGGACAGACTTGGATACCGGGGGCCTGGGCGGGGGATTTTCCATGGAACTCTCTCAGGGCCCCGTGCCCTGTGTCGCCCGGGAGTGCCCATGCCCTTCCTTGACCCCGCAGGACACTTGCATCCAGCAATAAGCAGCCCTCTGCCTCCACGGGGCTCAAACACCTGGGCCCGGTGTGCGGGCACCTGGCGTACGTGGAGGCAAACCCGCGGAACCCTCTGGCCCGAACCCACTACTGCGAAGATCCCCCTTTTCTTCCATCCGTAAAGGGGTCCCCCTTGGGGAGTGGAGGAACATGGGGAGGCCCCCAGGAGATGGCTTTTCTCCGAGCCGAGTCTGCCTGGTTTCGGGCCAACACCTGGGCCGCGCATGCGCACTCAGGCTCCCAAGCACACGCCTCCCTCGGCTCACCAGACCCACCCTTTAGAGGTCACAGCAGTTCCACACGGTCCCTGGGCACCTGTCCGTGGACACAGGAGCCCTCCCTGCCACCTAGAGGACCACGCGATTTCCGCTGGGGAACACTGCCCAGAAGCACTCCCAGCCTGGCACAGACACTGTGCGCAGGATAGACTTGTGGACCAGGGGCCTGGGCGGGGAATTTTCCAGGGAATTCTCTAAAGGCCAGGTGCCCTCTGTCGCCCTGGGAGTGCCCACGCCGTCCCTTAAACCTGCAGGACACTATCATCCAGCAATAAGCAGCCCTCTGCCTCCACGGGGCTCAAACACCTGGGCCCGTTGTGCGAGCACCTGGCGTACGTGCAGGCAAACCCGCCGACCCCTCTGGCCCGAACCCACCATTGCGAAGATCCCCCATTTCTTCCATCCGTAAAGGGGTGCTCCTTGGGGACTGGAGGAACATGGGGAGACCCCCAGGAGATGGCTTTTCTCCGAGCCGCGGCTGGCTCCTTTCGGGCCTATTCGTGGGCCGCGCATGCGCACTCAGGCTCCCAAGCACACGCCTCCCTCGGCTCACCTGACCCACGCTTGAGCTGACAGACCTTTTGCACAGGGTCCCTAGGCACCTGTCTGGAAACGGAAGCCCACCCCGCCACCCAGAGGACCGCGCGATTTCCCATGGGCCACACTTCCCAGCAGCTCTCCCAGCTCCTCAGACACAGTGTGCGCAGGAAAGACTTGGGGAACGGGGGCCTGGGCGGGGGATTTTCCAGGGGGCTGTCTGATGACCAGGCGTCCTCTCTCGCCCGGTGAGTGTCCAAGCCGTCCCTTGACCCCCGCAGGAGACCTGATTCCTGCCATAAGCGGCCCTCTAGCCACATGGGGCAGGGACACCTGGGCCCGGTGTGCCAGCAACTGGCCTACATGGAGGCAAACAAACAGACACCTCAGGCCCGACCCCACCACTGCGAAGATCCCCCTTTTCTTCCATCCGTAAAGGGGTCACGCTTCAGGAGTGGAAGAACACGGGGAGGCCCCCAAGAGATGGCTTTTCTCCGAGCCTCGGCTGGCTCCTTTCTGGCCTATATGTGGGCCGTGCATGCGCACTCAGGCTCCCTACCACAAGCCTCCCTCGGGTCACGGGACCCACACTAGAGGTGTCTCCTGACCCACACTTGAGGGGTCACGCGACCCACCCCTGAGTGGTCTGGTGACCCACCCCTGAGGGGTCACGTGACCCACCCCTGAGGAGTCTCCTGACCCACACCTGAGGGGTCACGTGACGCACCCCTGAGGGGTCACGTGACCCACCCCTGAGGGGTCACGTGACGCACCCCTGAGGGGTCACATGACCCACCCCTGAGGGGTCTCGTGACCCACCCCTGAGGGGTCATGTGACCCACCCCTGAGGGGTCACGTGACGCACCCCTGGGGGGTCACGTGACGCACCCCTGAGGTGTCATGTGACCCACCCCTGAGGGGTCACGTGACCCACCCCTGAGGGGTCTCGTGACCCACCCCTGACGGGTCACGTGACCCAACCCTGAGGGGTCACGTGACCCACCCCTGAGGGGTCTCGTGACCCACCCTGGAGGGTCACCTGCCCCACCCTTGAGGGGTCTCGAGACCCACCCTTGCGGGGTCACGTGCCCCACCCTTGAGGGGTCTCGAGACCCACCCTTGGGAGGTCACCTGTCCCACCCTGGAGGGGTCAGGTGACCCGCCCTTGAGAGGTCACAGCAGTTTCAGAGGGTCCCTGCGCACCTGTCCGTTTAAACAGAAGCCCTCCCTGCCACTCAGAGCACCGCGCCATTTCCCCTAGGCCACACTGCCCAGCAGCACTCTCAGCCCCGCACAGACAGTGTGCTAAGGACAGACTTGGATACCGGGGGCCTGGGCGGGGGATTTTCCATGGAACTCTCTCAGGGCCCCGTGCCCTGTGTCGCCCGGGAGTGCCCATGCCCTTCCTTGACCCCGCAGGACACTTGCATCCAGCAATAAGCAGCCCTCTGCCTCCACGGGGCTCAAACACCTGGGCCCGGTGTGCGGGCACCTGGCGTACGTGGAGGCAAACCCGCGGACCCCTCTGGCCCGAACCCACCACTGCGAAGATCCCCCTTTTCTTCCATCCGTAAAGGGGTCCTCCTTGGGGAGTGGAGGAACATGGGGAGGCCCCCAGGAGATGGCTTTTCTCCGAGCCGAGTCTGCCTGGTTTCGGGCCAACACCTGGGCCGCGCATGCGCACTCAGGCTCCCAAGCACACGCCTCCCTCGGCTCACCAGACCCACCCTTTAGAGGTCACAGCAGTTCCACACGGTCCCTGGGCACCTGTCCGTGGACACAGGAGCCCTCCCTGCCACCTAGAGGACCACGCGATTTCCGCTGGGGAACACTGCCCAGAAGCACTCCCAGCCTGGCACAGACACTGTGCGCAGGATAGACTTGTGGACCAGGGGCCTGGGCGGGGAATTTTTCAGGGAATTCTCTAAAGGCCAGGTGCCCTCTGTCGCCCTGGGAGTGCCCACGCCGTCCCTTAACCCTGCAGGACACTATCATCCAGCAATAAGCAGCCCTCTGCCTCCACGGGGCTCAAACACCTGGGCCCGTTGTGCGAGCACCTGGCGTACGTGCAGGCAAACCCGCCGACCCCTCTGGCCCGAACCCACCACTGCGAAGATCCCCCATTTCTTCCATCCGTAAAGGGGTGCTCCTTGGGGACTGGAGGAACATGGGGAGACCCCCAGGAGATGGCTTTTCTCCGAGCCGCGGCTGGCTCCTTTCGGGCCTATTCGTGGGCCGCGCATGCGCACTCAGGCTCCCAAGCACACGCCTCCCTCGGCTCACCTGACCCACGCTTGAGCTGTCAGACCTTTTGCACAGGGTCCCTAGGCACCTGTCTGGAAACGGAAGCCCACCCCGCCACCCAGAGGACCGCGCGATTTCCCATGGGCCACACTTCCCAGCAGCTCTCCCAGCTCCTCAGACACAGTGTGCGCAGGAAAGACTTGGGGAACGGGGGCCTGGGCGGGGGATTTTCCAGGGGGCTGTCTGATGACCAGGCGTCCTCTCTCGCCCGGTGAGTGTCCAAGCCGTCCCTTGACCCCCGCAGGAGACCTGATTCCTGCCATAAGCGGCCCTATAGCCACATGGGGCAGGGACACCTGGGCCCGGTGTGCCAGCAACTGGCCTACATGGAGGCAAACAAACAGACACCTCAGGCCCGACCCCACCACTGCGAAGATCCCCCTTTTCTTCCATCCGTAAAGGGGTCACGCTTCAGGAGTGGAAGAACACGGGGAGGCCCCCAAGAGATGGCTTTTCTCCGAGCCTCGGCTGGCTCCTTTCTGGCCTATATGTGGGCCGTGCATGCGCACTCAGGCTCCCTACCACAAGCCTCCCTCGGGTCACGGGACCCACACTAGAGGTGTCTCCTGACCCACCCTTGAGGGGTCACGCGACCCACCCCTGAGTGGTCTGGTGACCCACCCCTGAGGGGTCACGTGACCCACCCCTGAGGAGTCTCCTGACCCACACCTGAGGGGTCACGTGACGCACCCCTGAGGGGTCACGTGACCCACCCCTGAGGGGTAACGTGACCCACCCCTGAGGGGTCACGTGACCCACCCCTGAGTGGTCTCGTGACCCACCCCTGAGGGGTCACGTGACCCACCCCTGAGGGGTCACGTGACGCACCCCTGAGGGGTCACGTGACGCACCCCTGAGGGGTCACGGGACCCACCCCTGAGGGGTCACGTGACGCACCCCTGAGGGGTCACGTGACCCACCCATGAGGGGTCTCGTGACCCACCCCAGAGGGGTCATGTGACCCACCCCTGAGGGGTCACGTGACGCAACCCTGGGGGGTCATGTGACGCACCCCTGGGGGGTCACGTGAACCACCCCTGAGGGGTCACGTGACCCACCACTGAGGGGTCTCGTGACCCACCCCTGACGGGTCACGTGACCCAACCCTGAGGGGTCACGTGACCCACCCCTGAGGGGTCTCGTGACCCACCCTGGAGGGTCACGTGCCCCTCCCTTGATGGGTCTCGAGACCCACCCTTGCGGGGTCACGTGCCCCACCCTTGAGGGGTCTCGAGACCCACCCTTGGGAGGTCACCTGTCCCACCCTGGAGGGGTCAGGTGACCCGCCCTTGAGAGGTCACAGCAGTTTCAGAGGGTCCCTGCGCACCTGTCCGTGGAAACAGAAGCCCTCCCTGCCACTCAGAGCACCGCGCCATTTCCCCTAGGCCACACTGCCCAGCAGCACTCTCAGCCCCGCACAGACAGTGTGCTAAGGACAGATTTGGATACCGGGGGCCTGGGCGGGGGATTTTCCATGGAACTCTCTCAGGGCCCGGTGCCCTGTGTCGCCCGGGAGTGCCCATGCCCTTCCTTGACCCCGCAGGACACTTGCATCCAGCAATAAACAGCCCTCTGCCTCCACGGGGCTCAAACACCTGGGCCCGGTGTGCGGGCACCTGGCGTACGTGGAGGCAAACCCGCGGACCCCTCTGGCCCGAACCCACCACTGCGAAGATCCCCCTTTTCTTCCATCCGTAAAGGGGTCCTCCTTGGGGAGTGGAGGAACATGGGGAGGCCCCAGGAGATGGCTTTTCTCCGAGCCGAGTCTGCCTGGTTTCGGGCCAACACCTGGGCCGCGCATGCGCACTCAGGCTCCCAAGCACACGCCTCCCTCGGCTCACCAGACCCACCCTTTAGAGGTCACAGCAGTTCCACACGGTCCCTGGGCACCTGTCCGTGGACACAGGAGCCCTCCCTGCCACCTAGAGGACCACGCGATTTCGGCTGGGGAACACTGCCCAAAAGCACTCCCAGCCTGGCACAGACACTGTGCGCAGGATAGACTTGTGGACCAGGGGCCTGGGCGGGGAATTATCCAGGGAATTCTCTAAAGGCCAGGTGCCCTCTGTTGCCCTGGGAGTGCCCACGCTGTCCCTTAACCCTGCAGGACACTATCATCCAGCAATAAGCAGCCCTCTGCCTCCACGGGGCTCAAACACCTGGGCCCGTTGTGCGATCACCTGGCGTACGTGCAGGCAAACCCGCCGACCCCTCTGGCCCCAACCCACCACTGCGAAGATCCCCCATTTCTTCCATCCGTAAAGGGGTGCTCCTTGGGGACTGGAGGAACATGGGGAGACCCCCAGGAGATGGCTTTTCTCCGAGCCGCGGCTGGCTCCTTTCGGGCCTATTCGTGGGCCGCGCATGCGCACTCAGGCTCCCAAGCACACGCCTCCCTCGGCTCACCTGACCCACGCTTGAGCTGTCAGACCTTTTGCACAGGGTCCCTAGGCACCTGTATGGAAACGGAAGCCCACCCCGCCACCCAGAGGACCGCGCGATTTCCCATGGGCCACACTTCCCAGCAGCTCTCCCAGCTCCTCAGACACAGTGTGCGCAGGAAAGACTTGGGGAACGGGGGCCTGGGCGGGGGATTTTCCAGGGGGCTGTCTGATGACCAGGCGTCCTCTCTCGCCCGGTGAGTGTCCAAGCCGTCCCTTGACCCCCGCAGGAGACCTGATTCCTGCCATAAGCGGCCCTCTAGCCACATGGGGCAGGGACACCTGGGCCCGGTGTGCCAGCAACTGGCCTACATGGAGGCAAACAAACAGACACCTCAGGCCCGACCCCACCACTGCGAAGATCCCCCTTTTCTTCCATCCGTAAAGGGGTCACGCTTCAGGAGTGGAAGAACACGGGGAGGCCCCCAGGAGATGGCTTTTCTCCGAGCCGCGGCTGGCTCCTTTCTGGCCTATATGTGGGCCGTGCATGCGCACTCAGGCTCCCTACCACAAGCCTCCCTCGGGTCACGGGACCCACACTAGAGGTGTCTCCTGACCCACCCTTGAGGGGTCACGCGACCCACCCCTGAGTGGTCTGGTGACCCACACCTGAGGGGTCACGTGACCCACCCCTGAGGAGTCTCCTGACCCACACCTGAGGGGTCACGTGACCCACCCCTGAGGGGTCTCGTGACCCACGCCTGAGGGGTCATGTGACCCACCCCTGAGGGGTCACGTGACGCACCCCTGAGGGGTCACGTGACCCACCCCTGAGGGGTCACGTGACCCACCCCTGACGGGTCACGTGACCCAACCCTGAGGGGTCACGTGACCCACCCCTGAGGGGTCTCGTGACCCACCCTGGAGGGTCACGTGCCCCACCCTTGAGGGGTCTCGAGACCCACCCTTGCGGGGTCACGTGCCCCACCCTTGAGGGGTCTCGAGACCCACCCTTGGGAGGTCACCTGTCCCACCCTGGAGGGGTCAGGTGACCCGCCCTTGAGAGGTCACAGCAGTTTCAGAGGGTCCCTGCGCACCTGTCCGTGGAAACAGAAGCCCTCCCTGCCACTCAGAGCACCGCGCCATTTCCCCTAGGCCACACTGCCCAGCAGCACTCTCAGCCCCGCACAGACAGTGTGCTAAGGACAGACTTGGATACCGGGGGCCTGGGCGGGGGATTTTCCATGGAACTCTCTCAGGGCCCCGTGCCCTGTGTCGCCCGGGAGTGCCCATGCCCTTCCTTGACCCCGCAGGACACTTGCATCCAGCAATAAGCAGCCCTCTGCCTCCACGGGGCTCAAACACCTGGGCCCGGTGTGCGGGCACCTGGCGTACGTGGAGGCAAACCCGCGGACCCCTCTGGCCCGAACCCACCACTGCGAAGATCCCCCTTTTCTTCCATCCGTAAAGGGGTCCTCCTTGGGGAGTGGAGGAACATGGGGAGGCCCCCAGGAGATGGCTTTTCTCCGAGCCGAGTCTGCCTGGTTTCGGGCCAACACCTGGGCCGCGCATGCGCACTCAGGCTCCCAAGCACACGCCTCCCTCGGCTCACCAGACCCACCCTTTAGAGGTCACAGCAGTTCCACACGGTCCCTGGGCACCTGTCCGTGGACACAGGAGCCCTCCCTGCCACCTAGAGGACCACGCGATTTCCGCTGGGGAACACTGCCCAGAAGCACTCCCAGCCTGGCACAGACACTGTGCGCAGGATAGACTTGTGGACCAGGGGCCTGGGCGGGGAATTTTCCAGGGAATTCTCTAAAGGCCAGGTGCCCTCTGTCGCCCTGGGAGTGCCCACGCCGTCCCTTAACCCTGCAGGACACTATCATCCAGCAATAAGCAGCCCTCTGCCTCCACGGGGCTCAAACACCTGGGCCCGTTGTGCGAGCACCTGGCGTACGTGCAGGCAAACCCGCCGACCCCTCTGGCCCGAACCCACCACTGCGAAGATCCCCCATTTCTTCCATCCGTAAAGGGGTGCTCCTTGGGGACTGGAGGAACATGGGGAGACCCCCAGGAGATGGCTTTTCTCCGAGCCGCGGCTGGCTCCTTTCGGGCCTATTCGTGGGCCGCGCATGCGCACTCAGGCTCCCAAGCACACGCCTCCCTCGGCTCACCTGACCCACGCTTGAGCTGTCAGACCTTTTGCACAGGGTCCCTAGGCACCTGTCTGGAAACGGAAGCCCACCCCGCCACCCAGAGGACCGCGCGATTTCCCATGGGCCACACTTCCCAGCAGCTCTCCCAGCTCCTCAGACACAGTGTGCGCAGGAAAGACTTGGGGAATGGGGGCCTGGGCGGGGGATTTTCCAGGGGGCTGTCTGATGACCAGGCGTCCTCTCTCGCCCGGTGAGTGTCCAAGCCGTCCCTTGACCCCCGCAGGAGACCTGATTCCTGCCATAAGCGGCCCTCTAGCCACATGGGGCAGGGACACCTGGGCCCGGTGTGCCAGCAACTGGCCTACATGGAGGCAAACAAACAGACACCTCAGGCCCGACCCCACCACTGCGAAGATCCCCCTTTTCTTCCATCCGTAAAGGGGTCACGCTTCAGGAGTGGAAGAACACGGGGAGGCCCCCAGGAGATGGCTTTTCTCCGAGCCGCGGCTGGCTCCTTTCTGGCCTATATGTGGGCCGTGCATGCGCACTCAGGCTCCCTACCACAAGCCTCCCTCGGGTCACGGGACCCACACTAGAGGTGTCTCCTGACCCACCCTTGAGGGGTCACGCGACCCACCCCTGAGTGGTCTGGTGACCCACACCTGAGGGGTCACGTGACCCACCCCTGAGGAGTCTCCTGACCCACACCTGAGGGGTCACGTGACGCACCCCTGAGGGGTCACGTGACCCACCCCTGAGGGGTCACGTGACGCACCCCTGAGGGGTCACATGACCCACCCCTGAGGGGTCTCGTGACCCACCCCTGACGGGTCACGTGACCCAACCCTGAGGGGTCACGTGACCCACCCCTGAGGGGTCTCGTGACCCACCCTGGAGGGTCACGTGCCCCACCCTTGAGGGGTCTCGAGACCCACCCTTGCGGGGTCACGTGCCCCACCCTTGAGGGGTCTCGAGACCCACCCTTGGGAGGTCACCTGTCCCACCCTGGAGGGGTCAGGTGACCCGCCCTTGAGAGGTCACAGCAGTTTCAGAGGGTCCCTGCGCACCTGTCCGTGGAAACAGAAGCCCTCCCTGCCACTCAGAGCACCGCGCCATTTCCCCTAGGCCACACTGCCCAGCAGCACTCTCAGCCCCGCACAGACAGTGTGCTAAGGACAGACTTGGATACCGGGGGCCTGGGCGGGGGATTTTCCATGGAACTCTCTCAGGGCCCCGTGCCCTGTGTCGCCCGGGAGTGCCCATGCCCTTCCTTGACCCCGCAGGACACTTGCATCCAGCAATAAGCAGCCCTCTGCCTCCACGGGGCTCAAACACCTGGGCCCGGTGTGCGGGCACCTGGCGTACGTGGAGGCAAACCCGCGGACCCCTCTGGCCCGAACCCACCACTGCGAAGATCCCCCTTTTCTTCCATCCGTAAAGGGGTCCTCCTTGGGGAGTGGAGGAACATGGGGAGGCCCCCAGGAGATGGCTTTTCTCCGAGCCGAGTCTGCCTGGTTTCGGGCCAACACCTGGGCCGCGCATGCGCACTCAGGCTCCCAAGCACACGCCTCCCTCGGCTCACCAGACCCACCCTTTAGAGGTCACAGCAGTTCCACACGGTCCCTGGGCACCTGTCCGTGGACACAGGAGCCCTCCCTGCCACCTAGAGGACCACGCGATTTCCGCTGGGGAACACTGCCCAGAAGCACTCCCAGCCTGGCACAGACACTGTGCGCAGGATAGACTTGTGGACCAGGGGCCTGGGCGGGGAATTTTCCAGGGAATTCTCTAAAGGCCAGGTGCCCTCTGTCGCCCTGGGAGTGCCCACGCCGTCCCTTAACCCTGCAGGACACTATCATCCAGCAATAAGCAGCCCTCTGCCTCCACGGGGCTCAAACACCTGGGCCCGTTGTGCGAGCACCTGGCGTACGTGCAGGCAAACCCGCCGACCCCTCTGGCCCGAACCCACCACTGCGAAGATCCCCCATTTCTTCCATCCGTAAAGGGGTGCTCCTTGGGGACTGGAGGAACATGGGGAGACCCCCAGGAGATGGCTTTTCTCCGAGCCGCGGCTGGCTCCTTTCGGGCCTATTCGTGGGCCGCGCATGCGCACTCAGGCTCCCAAGCACACGCCTCCCTCGGCTCACCTGACCCACGCTTGAGCTGTCAGACCTTTTGCACAGGGTCCCTAGGCACCTGTCTGGAAACGGAAGCCCACCCCGCCACCCAGAGGACCGCGCGATTTCCCATGGGCCACACTTCCCAGCAGCTCTCCCAGCTCCTCAGACACAGTGTGCGCAGGAAAGACTTGGGGAACGGGGGCCTGGGCGGGGGATTTTCCAGGGGGCTGTCTGATGACCAGGCGTCCTCTCTCGCCCGGTGAGTGTCCAAGCCGTCCCTTGACCCCCGCAGGAGACCTGATTCCTGCCATAAGCGGCCCTCTAGCCACATGGGGCAGGGACACCTGGGCCCGGTGTGCCAGCAACTGGCCTACATGGAGGCAAACAAACAGACACCTCAGGCCCGACCCCACCACTGCGAAGATCCCCCTTTTCTTCCATCCGTAAAGGGGTCACGCTTCAGGAGTGGAAGAACACGGGGAGGCCCCCAAGAGATGGCTTTTCTCCGAGCCGCGGCTGGCTCCTTTCTGGCCTATATGTGGGCCGTGCATGCGCACTCAGGCTCCCTACCACAAGCCTCCCTCGGGTCACGGGACCCACACTAGAGGTGTCTCCTGACCCACCCTTGAGGGGTCACGCGACCCACCCCTGAGTGGTCTGGTGACCCACACCTGAGGGGTCACGTGACCCACCCCTGAGGAGTCTCCTGACCCACACCTGAGGGGTCACGTGACGCACCCCTGAGGGGTCACGTGACCCACCCCTGAGGGGTCACGTGACGCACCCCTGAGGGGTCACATGACCCACCCCTGAGGGGTCTCGTGACCCACCCCTGAGGGGTCATGTGACCCACCCCTGAGGGGTCACGTGACGCACCCCTGGGGGGTCACGTGACGCACCCCTGAGGTGTCATGTGACCCACCCCTGAGGGGTCACGTGACCCACCCCTGAGGGGTCTCGTGACCCACCCCTGACGGGTCACGTGACCCAACCCTGAGGGGTCACGTGACCCACCCCTGAGGGGTCTCGTGACCCACCCTGGAGGGTCACGTGCCCCACCCTTGAGGGGTCTCGAGACCCACCCTTCCGGGGTCACGTGCCCCACCCTTGAGGGGTCTCGAGACCCACCCTTGGGAGGTCACCTGTCCCACCCTGGAGGGGTCAGGTGACCCGCCCTTGAGAGGTCACAGCAGTTTCAGAGGGTCCCTGCGCACCTGTCCGTGGAAACAGAAGCCCTCCCTGCCACTCAGAACACCGCGCCATTTCCCCTAGGCCACACTGCCCAGCAGCACTCTCAGCCCCGCACAGACAGTGTGCTAAGGACAGACTTGGATACCGGGGGCCTGGGCGGGGGATTTTCCATGGAACTCTCTCAGGGCCCCGTGCCCTGTGTCGCCCGGGAGTGCCCATGCCCTTCCTTGACCCCGCAGGACACTTGCATCCAGCAATAAGCAGCCCTCTGCCTCCACGGGGCTCAAACACCTGGGCCCGGTGTGCGGGCACCTGGCGTACGTGGAGGCAAACCCGCGGACCCCTCTGGCCCGAACCCACCACTGCGAAGATCCCCCTTTTCTTCCATCCGTAAAGGGGTCCTCCTTGGGGAGTGGAGGAACATGGGGAGGCCCCCAGGAGATGGCTTTTCTCCGAGCCGAGTCTGCCTGGTTTCGGGCCAACACCTGGGCCGCGCATGCGCACTCAGGCTCCCAAGCACACGCCTCCCTCGGCTCACCAGACCCACCCTTTAGAGGTCACAGCAGTTCCACACGGTCCCTGGGCACCTGTCCGTGGACACAGGAGCCCTCCCTGCCACCTAGAGGACCACGCGATTTCCGCTGGGGAACACTGCCCAGAAGCACTCCCAGCCTGGCACAGACACTGTGCGCAGGATAGACTTGTGGACCAGGGGCCTGGGCGGGGAATTTTCCAGGGAATTCTCTAAAGGCCAGGTGCCCTCTGTCGCCCTGGGAGTGCCCACGCCGTCCCTTAACCCTGCAGGACACTATCATCCAGCAATAAGCAGCCCTCTGCCTCCACGGGGCTCAAACACCTGTGTTCGGAGTGAGGGCACCTGGCGTACGTGGAGACAAACCGGCAGAACCCTCCACCCTGACCCTACCACTGCAAAGATCCCCCTGTTCTCCCTGCGTAAAGGTGTCCCCCTTTCCGCTTGGGAGAACATGGGGAGGCCCCCTGGACATGGCTTTTCTCCAAGCCTCGGATGGCTGTTTTCGGGCCTGAACCTGGCCGCGCATGCGCACTCAGGCTCCCCCACCACAAGTCTCCCTCGGGTCACTTGCCCCACCCTTGAGCTGTCAGACCATTTGCACAGGGTCCCTAGGCACCTGTCTGGGAAACGGAAGCCCACCCTGCCACCCAGAGGACCGCGCGATTCCCCATGGGCCACACTTCCCAGCAGCTCTCCCAGCTCCTCACAGACAGTGTGCGCAGGAAAGACTTGGGGACCGGGGGCCTGGGTCGGGGATTATCCAAGGGGCTCTCTGAGGGCCAGGGGTCCTCTCTCACCCGGTGAGTGCCCACGCCGTCCCTTGACCCTCCCACCACACCTGATTCCCGCGATAAGCGGCCCTCCAACTCCATGGGGCCGGGACACCTGGGCCGGGTGTGTGAGCAACTGGCTTACGTGGAGGCAAACCTGCAGACCCCTCCGGCCCGAACCCACCACTGCGAAGATCCCCCTTTTCTTCAATCCATAAAGGGGTCCTCCTTGAGGAGTGGAGGAACATGGGGAGGCCCCAGGAGATGGCTATTCTCGGAGCCGAGGCTGCCTGGTTAAGGGCCAACACCTGGGCCGCGCATGCGCACTCAGGCTCCCCAGCACTCGCCTCCCTCGGCTCATGTGACCCACCCTTTAGAGATCACAGCAGTTTCACAGGGTCCCTGGGCACCTGTCCGTGGACACAGGAACCCTCCCTGCCACCTAGAGGACCACGCGATTTCCTCTGGGGCACAGAGCCCAGAAGCACTCCCTTCCTCGCACAGACTCTGTGCGCAGCATAGACTTGTGGACCAGGGGCCTGGGCAGGGAATTTTCCTGGTAACTCTCTAAAGGCCGGGTGCCCTCTGTCGCTCGGGGAGTGCCCACGCCTTCCCTTGACCCCGCAGGAAACTTGCATCCAGCCATAGGCAGCCCTCTGCCTCCACGGGGCTCAAACACCTGGGCCCGGTGTGCGAGCACCTGGCGTCCGTGGAGGCAAAACCCCAGACCCCTCCGTCCCGTCCCTACCACTGCAAAGATCCCCCTGTTCTTCCATGCATAAAGGGGTCCCCCTTTCCGCATGGGAGAACATGGGGAGGCCCCAGGAGATGGCTATTCTCCTAGCCGCGGCTGGCTGGTTTCGGGTTTAGACCTGGGCCGTGCATGCGCACTCAGGCTCCCCACCACAAGCCTCCCTCGGGTCATGTGACCCACCCTTAGGGGCGAAGTGGCCCACCCTTCAGGGGTCACGTGACACACCATTGCGCGGTCACGTGACCCACCCTTCAGAGGTCACGTGCCCCGCGCTTGAGGGGTCTCGGGACCCACCTTGGAGGGGTCACGTGTCCCACCTTGGAGGGGTCACGTGACCCACCCTTGAGGGGTCACCTGACCCAGCCTAGGGAGGTCACGTGCCCCACCCTTGAGGGGTCACCTGACCCAGCCTAGGGAGGTCACGTGCCCCACCCTTGCGCGGTCAGGTGACCCACCCTTGGGAGGTCACGTGCCCCGCGCTTGAGGGGTCTCGTGACCCACCCTTGGGAGGTCACAGCAGTTCCACAGGGTCCCTGGGCACCTGTCCCTGGAAAGAGAAGCCCTCCCTGCCCCTCAGAGGACCACGCGATTTCCCCTAGGCAACACTGCCCAGCAGCACTCCCAGCCCAGCACAGACAGTGTGCTAAGGACAGACTTGGGGACCGGGAGCTTGGGCGGGGGATTTTCCAGGGAACTCTCCAAGGGCCCGGTGCCCTGTGTCGGCCGGGGAGTGCCCTCGCCGTTCCTTGACCCCGCAGGACACTTGCATCCAGCAATCAGCAGCCCTCTACCTCCACGGGGCTCAAACACCTGTGTTCGGAGTGCGGGCACCTGGCGTACGTGGAGACAAACCGGCAGAACCCTCCACCCTGACCCTACCACTGCAAAGATCCCCCTGTTCTCCCTGCGTAAAGGTGTCCCCCTTTCCGCTTGGGAGAACATGGGGAGGCCCCCTGGACATGGCTTTTCTCCAAGCCTCGGATGGCTGTTTTCGGGCCTAGACCTGGCCGCGCATGCGCACTCAGGCTCCCCCACCACAAGTCTCCCTCGGGTCACTTGCCCCACCCTTGAGCTGTCTGACCATTTGCACAGGGTCCCTAGGCACCTGTCTGGGAAACGGAAGCCCACCCTGCCACCCAGAGGACCGCGCGATTCCCCATGGGCCACACTTCCCAGCAGCTCTCCCAGCTCCTCACAGACAGTGTGCGCAGGAAAGACTTGGGGACCGGGGGCCTGGGTCGGGGATTTTCCAAGGGGCTCTCTGAGGGCCAGGGGTCCTCTCTCACCCGGTGAGTGCCCACGCCGTCCCTTGACCCTCCCACCACACCTGATTCCCGCGATAAGCGGCCCTCCAACTCCATGGGGCCGGGACACCTGGGCCGGGTGTGTGAGCAACTGGCTTACGTGGAGGCAAACCTGCAGACCCCTCCGGCCCGAACCCACCACTGCGAAGATCCCCCTTTTCTTCAATCCATAAAGGGGTCCTCCTTGAGGAGTGGAGGAACATGGGGAGGCCCCAGGAGATGGCTATTCTCGGAGCCGAGGCTGCCTGGTTAAGGGCCAACACCTGGGCCGCGCATGCGCACTCAGGCTCCCCAGCACTCGCCTCCCCCGGCTCACGTGACCCACCCTTTAGAGATCACAGCAGTTTCACAGGGTCCCTGGGCACCTGTCCGTGGACACAGGAACCCTCCCTGCCACCTAGAGGACCACGCGATTTCCTCTGGGGCACAGAGCCCAGAAGCACTCCCTTCTTCGCACAGACTCTGTGCGCAGCATAGACTTGTGGACCAGGGGCCTGGGCAGGGAATTTTCCTGGTAACTCTCTAAAGGCCGGGTGCCCTCTGTCGCTCGGGGAGTGCCCACGCCGTCCCTTGACCCCGCAGGAAACTTGCATCCAGCCATAGGCAGCCCTCTGCCTCCACGGGGCTCAAACACCTGGGCCCGGTGTGCGAGCACCTGGCGTCCGTGGAGGCAAAACCCCAGACCCCTCCGTCCCGTCCCTACCACTGCAAAGATCCCCCTGTTCTTCCATGCATAAAGGGGTCCCCCTTTCCGTTTGGGAGAACATGGGGAGGCCCCAGGAGATGGCTATTCTCCTAGCCGCGGCTGGCTGGTTTCGGGTTTAGACCTGGGCCGTGCATGCGCACTCAGGCTCCCCACCACAAGCCTCCCTCGGGTCATGTGACCCACCCTTAGGGGCGAAGTGGCCCACCCTTCAGGGGTCACGTGACACACCCTTGCGCGGTCACGTGACCCACCCTTCGGAGGTCACGTGCCCCGCGCTTGAGGGGTCTCGGGACCCACCTTGGAGGGGTCACGTGTCCCACTTTGGAGGGGTCACGTGACCCACCCTTGGGAGGTCACGTGCCCCACCCTTGAGGGGTCACCTGACCCAGCCTAGGGAGGTCACGTGCCCCACCCTTGAGGGGTCACCTGACCCAGCCTAGGGAGGTCACGTGCCCCACCCTTGAGGGGTCACCTGACCCACCCTTGGGAGGTCACGTGCCCCGCGCTTGAGGGGTCTCGTGACCCACCCTTGGGAGGTCACAGCAGTTCCACAGGGTCCCTGGGCACCTGTCCCTGGAAAGAGAAGCCCTCCCTGCCCCTCAGAGGACCACGCGATTTCCCCTAGGCAACACTGCCCAGCAGCACTCCCAGCCCAGCACAGACAGTGTGCTAAGGACAGACTTGGGGACCGGGAGCTTGGGCAGGGGATTTTCCAGGGAACTCTCCAAGGGCCAGGTGCCCTGTGTCGGCCAGGGAGTGCCCTCGCCGTTCCTTGACCCCGCAGGACACTTGCATTCAGCAATCAGCAGCCCTCTGCCTCCACGGGGCTCAAACACCTGTGTTCGGAGTGCGGGCACCTGGCGTACGTGGAGACAAACCGGCAGAACCCTCCACCCTGACCCTACAACTGCAAAGATCCCCCTGTTCTTCCATGCATAAAGGGGTCCCCCTTTCCGCTTGGGAGAACATGGGGAGGCCCCCTGGACATGGCTTTTCTCCAAGCATCGGATGGCTGTTTTCGGGCCTAGACCTGGCCGCGCATGCGCACTCAGGCTCCCCCACCACAAGTCTCCCTCGGGTCACTTGCCCCACCCTTGATCTGTCTGACCATTTTCACAGGGTCCCTAGGCACCTGTCTGGGAAACGGAAGCCCACCCTGCCACCCAGAGGACCTGGCGATTCCCCATGGGCCACACTTCCCAGCAGCTCTCCCAGCTCCTCACAGACAGTGTGCGCAGGAAAGACTTGGGGACCGGGGGCCTGGGTCGGGGATTTTCCAAGGGGCTCTCTGAGGGCCAGGGGTCCTCTCTCACCTGGTGAGTGCCCACGCCGTCCCTTGACCCTCCCACCACACCTGATTCCCGCGATAAGCGGCCCTCCAACTCCATGGGGCCGGGACACCTGGGCCGGGTGTGTGAGTAACTGGCTTACGTGGAGGCAAATCTGCAGACCCCTCGGGCCCGAACCCACCACTGCGAAGATCCCCGTTTTCTTCAATCCATAAAGGGGTCCTCCTTGTGGAGTGGAGGAACATGGGGAGGCCCCAGGAGATGGCTATTCTCGGAGCCGAGGCTGCCTGGTTAAGGGCCAACACCTGGGCCGCGCATGCGCACTCAGGCTCCCCAGCACTCGCCTCCCTCGGCTCAAGTGACCCACCCTTTAGAGATCACAGCAGTTTCACAGGGTCCCTGGGCACCTGTCCGTGGACACAGGAACCCTCCCTGCCACCTAGAGGACCACGCGATTTCCTCTGGGGCACAGAGCCCAGGGGCACTCCCAGCCACGCACAGACTCTGTGCGCAGCATAGACTTGTAGACCAGGGGCCTGGGCAGGGAATTTTCCTGGTAACTCTCTAAAGGCCGGGTGCCCTCTGTCGCTCGGGGAGTGCCCACGCCGTCCCTTGACCCCGCAGGAAACTTGCATCCAGCCATAGGCAGCCCTCTGCCTCCACGGGGCTCAAACAGCTGGGCCCGGTGTGCGAGCACCTGGCGTACGTGGAGGCAAACCCCAGACCCCTCCGTCCCGTCCCTACCACTGCAAAGATCCCCCTGTTCTTCCATGCATAAAGGGGTCCCCCTTTCCGCTTGGGAGAACATGGGGAGGCCCCAGGAGATGGCTATTCTCCTAGCCGCGGCTGGCTGGTTTCGGGTTTAGACCTGGGCCGTGCATGCGCACTCAGGCTCCCCACCACAAGCCTCCCTCGGGTCATGTGACCCACCCTTAGGGGCGAAGTGGCGCATCCTTCAGTGGTCACGTGACACACCCTTGCGCGGTCACGTGACCCACCCTTCGGAGGTCACGTGCCCCGCGCTTGAGGGGTCTCGGGACCCACCTTGGAGGGGTCACGTGACCCACCCTTGGGAGGTCACGTGCCCCGCCCTTGAGGGGTCACCTGACCCAGCCTAGGGAGGTCACGTGCCCCACCCTTGAGGGGTCACCTGACCCAGCCTAGGGAGGTCACGTGCCCCACCCTTGAGTGGTCACCTGACCCACCCTTGGGAGGTCACGTGCCCCACCCTTGAGGGATCTTGTGACCCACCCTTGGGAGGTCACAGCAGTTCCACAGGGTCCCTGGGCACCTGTCCCTGGAAAGAGAAGCCCTCCCTGCCCCTCAGAGGACCACGCGATTTCCCCTAGGCAACACTGCCCAGCAGCACTCCCAGCCCAGCACAGACAGTGTGCTAAGGACAGACTTGGGGACCGGGAGCTTGGGCGGGGGATTTTCCAGGGAACTCTCCAAGGGCCCGGTGCCCTGTGTCGGCCGGGGAGTGCCCTCGCCGTTCCTTGACCCCGCAGGACACTTGCATCCAGCAATCAGCAGCCCTCTGCCTCCACGGGGCTCAAACACCTGTGTTCGGAGTGAGGGCACCTGGCGTACGTGGAGACAAACCGGCAGAACCCTCCACCCTGACCCTACCACTGCAAAGATCCCCCTGTTCTCCCTGCGTAAAGGTGTCCCCCTTTCCGCTTGGGAGAACATGGGGAGGCCCCCTGGACATGGCTTTTCTCCAAGCCTCGGATGGCTGTTTTCGGGCCTGAACCTGGCCGCGCATGCGCACTCAGGCTCCCCCACCACAAGTCTCCCTCGGGTCACTTGCCCCACCCTTGAGCTGTCAGACCATTTGCACAGGGTCCCTAGGCACCTGTCTGGGAAACGGAAGCCCACCCTGCCACCCAGAGGACCGCGCGATTCCCCATGGGCCACACTTCCCAGCAGCTCTCCCAGCTCCTCACAGACAGTGTGCGCAGGAAAGACTTGGGGACCGGGGGCCTGGGTCGGGGATTATCCAAGGGGCTCTCTGAGGGCCAGGGGTCCTCTCTCACCCGGTGAGTGCCCACGCCGTCCCTTGACCCTCCCACCACACCTGATTCCCGCGATAAGCGGCCCTCCAACTCCATGGGGCCGGGACACCTGGGCCGGGTGTGTGAGCAACTGGCTTACGTGGAGGCAAACCTGCAGACCCCTCCGGCCCGAACCCACCACTGCGAAGATCCCCCTTTTCTTCAATCCATAAAGGGGTCCTCCTTGAGGAGTGGAGGAACATGGGGAGGCCCCAGGAGATGGCTATTCTCGGAGCCGAGGCTGCCTGGTTAAGGGCCAACACCTGGGCCGCGCATGCGCACTCAGGCTCCCCAGCACTCGCCTCCCTCGGCTCATGTGACCCACCCTTTAGAGATCACAGCAGTTTCACAGGGTCCCTGGGCACCTGTCCGTGGACACAGGAACCCTCCCTGCCACCTAGAGGACCACGCGATTTCCTCTGGGGCACAGAGCCCAGAAGCACTCCCTTCCTCGCACAGACTCTGTGCGCAGCATAGACTTGTGGACCAGGGGCCTGGGCAGGGAATTTTCCTGGTAACTCTCTAAAGGCCGGGTGCCCTCTGTCGCTCGGGGAGTGCCCACGCCTTCCCTTGACCCCGCAGGAAACTTGCATCCAGCCATAGGCAGCCCTCTGCCTCCACGGGGCTCAAACACCTGGGCCCGGTGTGCGAGCACCTGGCGTCCGTGGAGGCAAAACCCCAGACCCCTCCGTCCCGTCCCTACCACTGCAAAGATCCCCCTGTTCTTCCATGCATAAAGGGGTCCCCCTTTCCGCATGGGAGAACATGGGGAGGCCCCAGGACATGGCTATTCTCCTAGCCGCGGCTGGCTGGTTTCGGGTTTAGACCTGGGCCGTGCATGCGCACTCAGGCTCCCCACCACAAGCCTCCCTCGGGTCATGTGACCCACCCTTAGGGGCGAAGTGGCCCACCCTTCAGGGGTCACGTGACACACCATTGCGCGGTCACGTGACCCACCCTTCAGAGGTCACGTGCCCCGCGCTTGAGGGGTCTCGGGACCCACCTTGGAGGGGTCACGTGTCCCACCTTGGAGGGGTCACGTGACCCACCCTTGGGAGGTCACGTGCCCCACCCTTGAGGGGTCACCTGACCCAGCCTAGGGAGGTCACGTGCCCCACCCTTGCGCGGTCAGGTGACCCACCCTTGGGAGGTCACGTGCCCCGCGCTTGAGGGGTCTCGTGACCCACCCTTGGGAGGTCACAGCAGTTCCACAGGGTCCCTGGGCACCTGTCCCTGGAAAGAGAAGCCCTCCCTGCCCCTCAGAGGACCACGCGATTTCCCCTAGGCAACACTGCCCAGCAGCACTCCCAGCCCAGCACAGACAGTGTGCTAAGGACAGACTTGGGGACCGGGAGCTTGGGCGGGGGATTTTCCAGGGAACTCTCCAAGGGCCCGGTGCCCTGTGTCGGCCGGGGAGTGCCCTCGCCGTTCCTTGACCCCGCAGGACACTTGCATCCAGCAATCAGCAGCCCTCTACCTCCACGGGGCTCAAACACCTGTGTTCGGAGTGCGGGCACCTGGCGTACGTGGAGACAAACCGGCAGAACCCTCCACCCTGACCCTACCACTGCAAAGATCCCCCTGTTCTCCCTGCGTAAAGGTGTCCCCCTTTCCGCTTGGGAGAACATGGGGAGGCCCCCTGGACATGGCTTTTCTCCAAGCCTCGGATGGCTGTTTTCGGGCCTAGACCTGGCCGCGCATGCGCACTCAGGCTCCCCCACCACAAGTCTCCCTCGGGTCACTTGCCCCACCCTTGAGCTGTCTGACCATTTGCACAGGGTCCCTAGGCACCTGTCTGGGAAACGGAAGCCCACCCTGCCACCCAGAGGACCGCGCGATTCCCCATGGGCCACACTTCCCAGCAGCTCTCCCAGCTCCTCACAGACAGTGTGCGCAGGAAAGACTTGGGGACCGGGGGCCTGGGTCGGGGATTTTCCAAGGGGCTCTCTGAGGGCCAGGGGTCCTCTCTCACCCGGTGAGTGCCCACGCCGTCCCTTGACCCTCCCACCACACCTGATTCCCGCGATAAGCGGCCCTCCAACTCCATGGGGCCGGGACACCTGGGCCGGGTGTGTGAGCAACTGGCTTACGTGGAGGCAAACCTGCAGACCCCTCCGGCCCGAACCCACCACTGCGAAGATCCCCCTTTTCTTCAATCCATAAAGGGGTCCTCCTTGAGGAGTGGAGGAACATGGGGAGGCCCCAGGAGATGGCTATTCTCGGAGCCGAGGCTGCCTGGTTAAGGGCCAACACCTGGGCCGCGCATGCGCACTCAGGCTCCCCAGCACTCGCCTCCCTCGGCTCATGTGACC
The DNA here is from genome assembly GCF_022682495.2 of Desmodus rotundus. Taxonomy (NCBI): domain Eukaryota; kingdom Metazoa; phylum Chordata; class Mammalia; order Chiroptera; family Phyllostomidae; genus Desmodus; species Desmodus rotundus. Next base: position 659,490 of record NW_026527335.1, read on the forward strand.
CACCCTTTAGAGATCACAGCAGTTTCACAGGGTCCCTGGGCACCTGTCCGTGGACACAGGAACCCTCCCTGCCACCTAGAGGACCACGCGATTTCCTCTGGGGCACAGAGCCCAGAAGCACTCCCTTCCTCGCACAGACTCTGTGCGCAGCATAGACTTGTGGACCAGGGGCCTGGGCAGGGAATTTTCCTGGTAACACTCTAAAGGCCGGGTGCCCTCTGTCGCTCGGGGAATGCCCACGCCGTCCCTTGACCCCGCAGGAAACTTGCATCCAGCCATAGGCAGCCCTCTGCCTCCACGGGGCTCAAACACCTGGGCCCGGTGTGCGAGCACCTGGCGTCCGTGGAAGCAAAACCCCAGACCCCTCCGTCCAGTCCCTACCACTGCAAAGATCCCCCTGTTCTTCCATGCATAAAGGGGTCCCCCTTTCTGCTTGGGAGAACATGGGGAGGCCCCAGGAGATGGCTATTCTCCTAGCCGCGGCTGGCTGGTTTCGGGTTTAGACCTGGGCCGTGCATGCGCACTCAGGCTCCCCACCACAAGCCTCCCTCGGGTCATGTGACCCACCCTTAGGGGCGAAGTGGCCCACCCTTCAGGGGTCACGTGACAAACCCTTGCGCGGTCACGTGACCCACCCTTCGGAGGTCACGTGCCCCGCGCTTGAGGGGTCTCGGGACCCACCTTGGAGGGGTCACGTGTCCCACCTTGGAGGGGTCACGTGACCCACCCTTGGGAGGTCACGTGCCCCACCCTTGAGGGGTCACCTGACCCAGCCTAGGGAGGTCACGTGCCCCACCCTTGAGGGGTCTCCTGACCCACCCTTGGGAGGTCACAGCAGTTCCACAGGGTCCCTGGGCACCTGTCCCTGGAAAGAGAAGCCCTCCCTGCCCCTCAGAGGACCACGCGATTTCCCCTAGGCAACACTGCCCAGCAGCACTCCCAGCCCAGCACAGACAGTGTGCTAAGGACAGACTTGGGGACCGGGAGCTTGGGCGGGGGATTTTCCAGGGAACTCTCCAAGGGCCCGGTGCCCTGTGTCGGCCGGGGAGTGCCCTCGCCGTTCCTTGACCCCGCAGGACACTTGCATCCAGCAATCAGCAGCCCTCTGCCTCCACGGGGCTCAAACACCTGTGTTCGGAGTGCGGGCACCTGGCGTACGTGGAGACAAACCGGCAGAACCCTCCACCCTGACCCTACCACTGCAAAGATCCCCCTGTTCTCCCTGCGTAAAGGTGTCCCCCTTTCCGCTTGGGAGAACATGGGGAGGCCCCCTGGACATGGCTTTTCTCCAAGCCTCGGATGGCTGTTTTCGGGCCTAGACCTGGCCGCGCATGCGCACTCAGGCTCCCCCACCACAAGTCTCCCTCGGGTCACTTGCCCCACCCTTGAGCTGTCTGACCATTTGCACAGGGTCCCTAGGCACCTGTCTGGGAAACGGAAGCCCACCCTGCCACCCAGAGGACCGCGCGATTCCCCATGGGCCACACTTCCCAGCAGCTCTCCCAGCTCCTCACAGACAGTGTGCGCAGGAAAGACTTGGGGACCGGGGGCCTGGGTCGGGGATTTTCCAAGGGGCTCTCTGAGGGCCAGGGGTCCTCTCTCACCCGGTGAGTGCCCACGCCGTCCCTTGACCCTCCCACCACACCTGATTCCCGCGATAAGCGGCCCTCCAACTCCATGGGGCCGGGACACCTGGGCCGGGTGTGTGAGCAACTGGCTTACGTGGAGGCAAACCTGCAGACCCCTCCGGCCCGAACCCACCACTGCGAAGATCCCCCTTTTCTTCAATCCATAAAGGGGTCCTCCTTGAGGAGTGGAGGAACATGGGGAGGCCCCAGGAGATGGCTATTCTCGGAGCCGAGGCTGCCTGGTTAAGGGCCAACACCTGGGCCGCGCATGCGCACTCAGGCTCCCCAGCACTCGCCTCCCTCGGCTCATGTGACCCACCCTTTAGAGATCACAGCAGTTTCACAGGGTCCCTGGGCACCTGTCCGTGGACACAGGAACCCTCCCTGCCACCTAGAGGACCACGCGATTTCCTCTGGGGCACAGAGCCCAGAAGCACTCCCAGCCTCGCACAGACTCTGTGCGCAGCATACACTTGTGGACCAGGGGCCTGGGCAGGGAATTTTCCTGGTAACTCTCTAAAGGCCGGGTGCCCTCTGTCGCTCGGGGAGTGCCCACGCCGTCCCTTGACCCCGCAGGAAACTTGCATCCAGCCATAGGCAGCCCTCTGCCTCCACGGGGCTCAAAGAGCTGGGCCCGGTGTGCGAGCACCTGGCGTACGTGGAGGCAAACCCCAGACCCCTCCGTCCCGTCCCTACCACTGCAAAGATCCCCCTGTTCTTCCATGCATAAAGGGGTCCCCCTTTCCGCTTGGGAGAACATGGGGAGGCCCCAGGAGATGGCTATTCTCCTAGACGAGGCTGGCTGGTTTCGGGTTTAGACCTGGGCCGTGCATGCGCACTCAGGCTCCCCACCACAAGCCTCCCTCGGGTCATGTGACCCACCCTTAGGGGCGAAGTGGCCCACCCTTCAGGGGTCACGTGACACACCCTTCGGAGGTCACGTGCCCCACCCTTGAGGGGTCTCGTGACCCACCCTTGGGAGGTCACAGCAGTTCCACAGGGTCCCTGGGCACCTGTCCCTGGAAAGAGAAGCCCTCCCTGCCCCTCAGAGGACCACGCGATTTCCCCTAGGCAACACTGCCCAGCAGCACTCCCAGCCCAGCACAGACAGTGTGCTAAGGACAGACTTGGGGACCGGGAGCTTGGGCGGGGGATTTTCCAGGGAACTCTCCAAGGGCCCGGTGCCCTGTGTCGGCTGGGGAGTGCCCTCGCCGTTCCTTGACCCCGCAGGACACTTGCATCCAGCAATCAGCAGCCCTCTGCCTCCACGGGGCTCAAACACCTGTGTTCGGAGTGCGGGCACCTGGCGTACGTGGAGACAAACCGGCAGAACCCTCCACCCTGACCCTACCACTGCAAAGATCCCCCTGTTCTCCCTGCGTAAAGGTGTCCCCCTTTCCGCTTGGGAGATCATGGGGAGGCCCCCTGGACATGGCTTTTCTCCAAGCCTCGGATGGCTGTTTTCGGGCCTAGACCTGGCCGCGCATGCGCACTCAGGCTCCCCCACCACAAGTCTCCCTCGGGTCACTTGCCCCACCCTTGAGCTGTCTGACCATTTGCACAGGGTCCCTAGGCACCTGTCTGGGATACGGAAGCCCACCCTGCCACCCAGAGGACCGCGCGATTCCCCATGGGCCACACTTCCCAGCAGCTCTCCCAGCTCCTCACAGACAGTGTGCGCAGGAAAGACTTGGGGACCGGGGGCCTGGGTCGGGGATTTTCCAAGGGGCTCTCTGAGGGCCAGGGGTCCTCTCTCACCCGGTGAGTGCCCACGCCGTCCCTTGACCCTCCCACCACACCTGATTCCCGCGATAAGCGGCCCTCCAACTCCATGGGGCCGGGACACCTGGGCCGGGTGTGTGAGCAACTGGCTTACGTGGAGGCAAACCTGCAGACCCCTCCGGCCCGAACCCACCACTGCGAAGATCCCCCTTTTCTTCAATCCATAATGGGGTCCTCCTTGAGGAGTGGAGGAACATGGGGAGGCCCCAGGAGATGGCTATTCTCGGAGCCGAGGCTGCCTGGTTAAGGGCCAACACCTGGGCCGCGCATGCGCACTCAGGCTCCCCAGCACTCGCCTCCCTCGGCTCACGTGACCCACCCTTTAGAGATCACAGCAGTTTCACAGGGTCCCTGGGCACCTGTCCGTGGACACAGGAACCCTCCCTGCCACCTAGAGGACCACGCGATTTCCTCTGGGGCACAGAGCCCAGAAGCACTCCCAGCCTCGCACAGACTCTGTGCGCAGCATAGACTTGTGGACCAGGGGCCTGGGCAGGGAATTTTCCTGGTAACTCTCTAAAGGCCGGGTGCCCTCTGTCGCTCGGGGAGTGCCCACGCCGTCCCTTGACCCCGCAGGAAACTTGCATCCAGCCATAGGCAGCCCTCTGCCTCCACGGGGCTCAAACACCTGGGCCCGGTGTGCGAGCACATGGCGTACGTGGAGGCAAACCCCCAGACCCCTCCGTCCCGTCCCTACCACTGCAAAGATCCCCCTGTTCTTCCATGCATAAAGGGGTCCCCCTTTCCGCTTGGGAGAACATGGGGAGGCCCCAGGAGATGGCTATTCTCCTAGCCCCGGCTGGCTGGTTTCGGGTTTAGACCTGGGCCGTGCATGCGCACTCAGGCTCCCCACCACAAGCCTCCCTCGGGTCATGTGACCCACACTTAGGGGCGAAGTGGCCCACCCTTCAGGGGTCACGTGACACACCCTTGCGCGGTCACGTGACCCACCCTTCGGAGGTCACGTGCCCCGCGCTTGAGGGGTCTCGGGACCCACCTTGGAGGGGTCACGTGTCCCACCTTGGAGGGGTCACGTGACCCACCCTTGGGAGGTCACGTGTCCCACCCTTGAGGGGTCACCTGACCCAGCCTAGGGAGGTCACGTGCCCCACCCTTCAGGGGTCTCGTGACCCACCCTTGGGAGGTCACAGCAGTTCCACAGGGTCCCTGGGCACCTGTCCCTGGAAAGAGAAGCCCTCCCTGCCCCTCAGAGGACCACGCGATTTCCCCTAGGCAACACTGCCCAGCAGCACTCCCAGCCCAGCACAGACAGTGTGCTAAGGACAGACTTGGGGACCGGGAGCTTGGGCGGGGGATTTTCCAGGGAACTCTCCAAGAGCCCGGTGCCCTGTGTCGGCCGGGGAGTGCCCTCGCCGTTCCTTGACCCCGCAGGACACTTGCATCCAGCAATCAGCAGCCCTCTGCCTCCACGGGGCTCAAACACCTGTGTTCGGAGTGCGGGCACCTGGCGTACGTGGAGACAAACCGGCAGAACCCTCCACCCTGACCCTACCACTGCAAAGATCCCCCTGTTCTCCCTGCGTAAAGGTGTCCCCCTTTCCGCTTGGGAGAACATGGGGAGGCCCCCTGGACATGGCTTTTCTCCAAGCCTCGGATGGCTGTTTTCGGGCCTAGACCTGGCCGCGCATGCGCACTCAGGCTCCCAAGCACACGCCTCCCTCGGCTCACCTGACCCACGCTTGAGCTGTCAGACCTTTTGCACAGGGTCCCTAGGCACCTGTCTGGAAACGGAAGCCCACCCCGCCACCCAGAGGACCGCGCGATTTCCCATGGGCCACACTTCCCAGCAGCTCTCCCAGCTCCTCAGACACAGTGTGCGCAGGAAAGACTTGGGGAACGGGGGCCTGGGCGGGGGATTTTCCAGGGGGCTGTCTGATGACCAGGCGTCCTCTCTCGCCCGGTGAGTGTCCAAGCCGTCCCTTGACCCCCGCAGGAGACCTGATTCCTGCCATAAGCGGCCCTATAGCCACATGGGGCAGGGACACCTGGGCCCGGTGTGCCAGCAACTGGCCTACATGGAGGCAAACAAACAGACACCTCAGGCCCGACCCCACCACTGCGAAGATCCCCCTTTTCTTCCATCCGTAAAGGGGTCACGCTTCAGGAGTGGAAGAACACGGGGAGGCCCCCAAGAGATGGCTTTTCTCCGAGCCTCGGCTGGCTCCTTTCTGGCCTATATGTGGGCCGTGCATGCGCACTCAGGCTCCCTACCACAAGCCTCCCTCGGGTCACGGGACCCACACTAGAGGTGTCTCCTGACCCACCCTTGAGGGGTCACGCGACCCACCCCTGAGTGGTCTGGTGACCCACCCCTGAGGGGTCACGTGACCCACCCCTGAGGAGTCTCCTGACCCACACCTGAGGGGTCACGTGACGCACCCCTGAGGGGTCACGTGACCCACCCCTGAGGGGTCACGTGACCCACCCCTGAGGGGTCACATGACCCACCCCTGAGTGGTCTCGTGACCCACCCCTGAGGGGTCACGTGACCCACCCCTGAGGGGTCACGTGACGCACCCCTGAGGGGTCACGTGACGCACCCCTGAGGGGTCACGGGACCCACCCCTGAGGGGTCACGTGACGCACCCCTGAGGGGTCACGTGACCCACCCATGAGGGGTCTCGTGACCCACCCCAGAGGGGTCATGTGACCCACCCCTGAGGGGTCACGTGACGCAACCCTGGGTGGTCATGTGACGCACCCCTGGGGGGTCACGTGAACCACCCCTGAGGGGTCACGTGACCCACCACTGAGGGGTCTCGTGACCCACCCCTGACGGGTCACGTGACCCAACCCTGAGGGGTCACGTGACCCACCCCTGAGGGGTCTCGTGACCCACCCTGGAGGGTCACGTGCCCCTCCCTTGATGGGTCTCGAGACCCACCCTTGCGGGGTCACGTGCCCCACCCTTGAGGGGTCTCGAGACCCACCCTTGGGAGGTCACCTGTCCCACCCTGGAGGGGTCAGGTGACCCGCCCTTGAGAGGTCACAGCAGTTTCAGAGGGTCCCTGCGCACCTGTCCGTGGAAACAGAAGCCCTCCCTGCCACTCAGAGCACCGCGCCATTTCCCCTAGGCCACACTGCCCAGCAGCACTCTCAGCCCCGCACAGACAGTGTGCTAAGGACAGATTTGGATACCGGGGGCCTGGGCGGGGGATTTTCCATGGAACTCTCTCAGGGCCCGGTGCCCTGTGTCGCCCGGGAGTGCCCATGCCCTTCCTTGACCCCGCAGGACACTTGCATCCAGCAATAAACAGCCCTCTGCCTCCACGGGGCTCAAACACCTGGGCCCGGTGTGCGGGCACCTGGCGTACGTGGAGGCAAACCCGCGGACCCCTCTGGCCCGAACCCACCACTGCGAAGATCCCCCTTTTCTTCCATCCGTAAAGGGGTCCTCCTTGGGGAGTGGAGGAACATGGGGAGGCCCCAGGAGATGGCTTTTCTCCGAGCCGAGTCTGCCTGGTTTCGGGCCAACACCTGGGCCGCGCATGCGCACTCAGGCTCCCAAGCACACGCCTCCCTCGGCTCACCAGACCCACCCTTTAGAGGTCACAGCAGTTCCACACGGTCCCTGGGCACCTGTCCGTGGACACAGGAGCCCTCCCTGCCACCTAGAGGACCACGCGATTTCGGCTGGGGAACACTGCCCAAAAGCACTCCCAGCCTGGCACAGACACTGTGCGCAGGATAGACTTGTGGACCAGGGGCCTGGGCGGGGAATTATCCAGGGAATTCTCTAAAGGCCAGGTGCCCTCTGTTGCCCTGGGAGTGCCCACGCTGTCCCTTAACCCTGCAGGACACTATCATCCAGCAATAAGCAGCCCTCTGCCTCCACGGGGCTCAAACACCTGGGCCCGTTGTGCGATCACCTGGCGTACGTGCAGGCAAACCCGCCGACCCCTCTGGCCCCAACCCACCACTGCGAAGATCCCCCATTTCTTCCATCCGTAAAGGGGTGCTCCTTGGGGACTGGAGGAACATGGGGAGACCCCCAGGAGATGGCTTTTCTCCGAGCCGCGGCTGGCTCCTTTCGGGCCTATTCGTGGGCCGCGCATGCGCACTCAGGCTCCCAAGCACACGCCTCCCTCGGCTCACCTGACCCACGCTTGAGCTGTCAGACCTTTTGCACAGGGTCCCTAGGCACCTGTATGGAAACGGAAGCCCACCCCGCCACCCAGAGGACCGCGCGATTTCCCATGGGCCACACTTCCCAGCAGCTCTCCCAGCTCCTCAGACACAGTGTGCGCAGGAAAGACTTGGGGAACGGGGGCCTGGGCGGGGGATTTTCCAGGGGGCTGTCTGATGACCAGGCGTCCTCTCTCGCCCGGTGAGTGTCCAAGCCGTCCCTTGACCCCCGCAGGAGACCTGATTCCTGCCATAAGCGGCCCTCTAGCCACATGGGGCAGGGACACCTGGGCCCGGTGTGCCAGCAACTGGCCTACATGGAGGCAAACAAACAGACACCTCAGGCCCGACCCCACCACTGCGAAGATCCCCCTTTTCTTCCATCCGTAAAGGGGTCACGCTTCAGGAGTGGAAGAACACGGGGAGGCCCCCAGGAGATGGCTTTTCTCCGAGCCGCGGCTGGCTCCTTTCTGGCCTATATGTGGGCCGTGCATGCGCACTCAGGCTCCCTACCACAAGCCTCCCTCGGGTCACGGGACCCACACTAGAGGTGTCTCCTGACCCACCCTTGAGGGGTCACGCGACCCACCCCTGAGTGGTCTGGTGACCCACACCTGAGGGGTCACGTGACCCACCCCTGAGGAGTCTCCAGACCCACACCTGAGGGGTCACGTGACCCACCCCTGAGGGGTCTCGTGACCCACGCCTGAGGGGTCATGTGACCCACCCCTGAGGGGTCACGTGACGCACCCCTGAGGGGTCACGTGACCCACCCCTGAGGGGTCACGTGACCCACCCCTGACGGGTCACGTGACCCAACCCTGAGGGGTCACGTGACCCACCCCTGAGGGGTCTCGTGACCCACCCTGGAGGGTCACGTGCCCCACCCTTGAGGGGTCTCGAGACCCACCCTTGCGGGGTCACGTGCCCCACCCTTGAGGGGTCTCGAGACCCACCCTTGGGAGGTCACCTGTCCCACCCTGGAGGGGTCAGGTGACCCGCCCTTGAGAGGTCACAGCAGTTTCAGAGGGTCCCTGCGCACCTGTCCGTGGAAACAGAAGCCCTCCCTGCCACTCAGAGCACCGCGCCATTTCCCCTAGGCCACACTGCCCAGCAGCACTCTCAGCCCCGCACAGACAGTGTGCTAAGGACAGACTTGGATACCGGGGGCCTGGGCGGGGGATTTTCCATGGAACTCTCTCAGGGCCCCGTGCCCTGTGTCGCCCGGGAGTGCCCATGCCCTTCCTTGACCCCGCAGGACACTTGCATCCAGCAATAAGCAGCCCTCTGCCTCCACGGGGCTCAAACACCTGGGCCCGGTGTGCGGGCACCTGGCGTACGTGGAGGCAAACCCGCGGACCCCTCTGGCCCGAACCCACCACTGCGAAGATCCCCCTTTTCTTCCATCCGTAAAGGGGTCCTCCTTGGGGAGTGGAGGAACATGGGGAGGCCCCCAGGAGATGGCTTTTCTCCGAGCCGAGTCTGCCTGGTTTCGGGCCAACACCTGGGCCGCGCATGCGCACTCAGGCTCCCAAGCACACGCCTCCCTCGGCTCACCAGACCCACCCTTTAGAGGTCACAGCAGTTCCACACGGTCCCTGGGCACCTGTCCGTGGACACAGGAGCCCTCCCTGCCACCTAGAGGACCACGCGATTTCCGCTGGGGAACACTGCCCAGAAGCACTCCCAGCCTGGCACAGACACTGTGCGCAGGATAGACTTGTGGACCAGGGGCCTGGGCGGGGAATTTTCCAGGGAATTCTCTAAAGGCCAGGTGCCCTCTGTCGCCCTGGGAGTGCCCACGCCGTCCCTTAACCCTGCAGGACACTATCATCCAGCAATAAGCAGCCCTCTGCCTCCACGGGGCTCAAACACCTGGGCCCGTTGTGCGAGCACCTGGCGTACGTGCAGGCAAACCCGCCGACCCCTCTGGCCCGAACCCACCACTGCGAAGATCCCCCATTTCTTCCATCCGTAAAGGGGTGCTCCTTGGGGACTGGAGGAACATGGGGAGACCCCCAGGAGATGGCTTTTCTCCGAGCCGCGGCTGGCTCCTTTCGGGCCTATTCGTGGGCCGCGCATGCGCACTCAGGCTCCCAAGCACACGCCTCCCTCGGCTCACCTGACCCACGCTTGAGCTGTCAGACCTTTTGCACAGGGTCCCTAGGCACCTGTCTGGAAACGGAAGCCCACCCCGCCACCCAGAGGACCGCGCGATTTCCCATGGGCCACACTTCCCAGCAGCTCTCCCAGCTCCTCAGACACAGTGTGCGCAGGAAAGACTTGGGGAACGGGGGCCTGGGCGGGGGATTTTCCAGGGGGCTGTCTGATGACCAGGCGTCCTCTCTCGCCCGGTGAGTGTCCAAGCCGTCCCTTGACCCCCGCAGGAGACCTGATTCCTGCCATAAGCGGCCCTCTAGCCACATGGGGCAGGGACACCTGGGCCCGGTGTGCCAGCAACTGGCCTACATGGAGGCAAACAAACAGACACCTCAGGCCCGACCCCACCACTGCGAAGATCCCCCTTTTCTTCCATCCGTAAAGGGGTCACGCTTCAGGAGTGGAAGAACACGGGGAGGCCCCCAGGAGATGGCTTTTCTCCGAGCCGCGGCTGGCTCCTTTCTGGCCTATATGTGGGCCGTGCATGCGCACTCAGGCTCCCTACCACAAGCCTCCCTCGGGTCACGGGACCCACACTAGAGGTGTCTCCTGACCCACCCTTGAGGGGTCACGCGACCCACCCCTGAGTGGTCTGGTGACCCACACCTGAGGGGTCACGTGACCCACCCCTGAGGAGTCTCCTGACCCACACCTGAGGGGTCACGTGACGCACCCCTGAGGGGTCACGTGACCCACCCCTGAGGGGTCACGTGACGCACCCCTGAGGGGTCACATGACCCACCCCTGAGGGGTCTCGTGACCCACCCCTGAGGGGTCATGTGACCCACCCCTGAGGGGTCACGTGACCCACCCCTGGGGGGTCTCGTGACCCACCCCTGACGGGTCACGTGACCCACCCCTGAGGGGTCACGTGACCCACCCCTGAGGGGTCTGGTGACCCACCCTGGAGGGTCACGTGCCCCACCCTTGAGGGGTCTCGAGACACACCCTTCCGGGGTCACGTGCCCCACCCTTGAGGGGTCTCGAGACCCACCCTTGGGAGGTCACCTGTCCCACCCTGGAGGGGTCAGGTGACCCGCCCTTGAGAGGTCACAGCAGTTTCAGAGGGTCCCTGCGCACCTGTCCGTGGAAACAGAAGCCCTCCCTGCCACTCAGAACACCGCGCCATTTCCCCTAGGCCACACTGCCCAGCAGCACTCTCAGCCCCGCACAGACAGTGTGCTAAGGACAGACTTGGATACCGGGGGCCTGGGCGGGGGATTTTCCATGGAACTCTCTCAGGGCCCCGTGCCCTGTGTCGCCCGGGAGTGCCCATGCCCTTCCTTGACCCCGCAGGACACTTGCATCCAGCAATAAGCAGCCCTCTGCCTCCACGGGGCTCAAACACCTGGGCCCGGTGTGCGGGCACCTGGCGTACGTGGAGGCAAACCCGCGGACCCCTCTGGCCCGAACCCACCACTGCGAAGATCCCCCTTTTCTTCCATCCGTAAAGGGGTCCTCCTTGGGGAGTGGAGGAACATGGGGAGGCCCCCAGGAGATGGCTTTTCTCCGAGCCGAGTCTGCCTGGTTTCGGGCCAACACCTGGGCCGCGCATGCGCACTCAGGCTCCCAAGCACACGCCTCCCTCGGCTCACCAGACCCACCCTTTAGAGGTCACAGCAGTTCCACACGGTCCCTGGGCACCTGTCCGTGGACACAGGAGCCCTCCCTGCCACCTAGAGGACCACGCGATTTCCGCTGGGGAACACTGCCCAGAAGCACTCCCAGCCTGGCACAGACACTGTGCGCAGGATAGACTTGTGGACCAGGGGCCTGGGCGGGGAATTTTCCAGGGAATTCTCTAAAGGCCAGGTGCCCTCTGTCGCCCTGGGAGTGCCCACGCCGTCCCTTAACCCTGTAGGACACTATCATCCAGCAATAAGCAGCCCTCTGCCTCCACGGGGCTCAAACACCTGGGCCCGTTGTGCGAGCACCTGGCGTACGTGCAGGCAAACCCGCCGACCCCTCTGGCCCGAACCCACCACTGCGAAGATCCCCCATTTCTTCCATCCGTAAAGGGGTGCTCCTTGGGGACTGGAGGAACATGGGGAGACCCCCAGGAGATGGCTTTTCTCCGAGCCGCGGCTGGCTCCTTTCGGGCCTATTCGTGGGCCGCGCATGCGCACTCAGGCTCCCAAGCACACGCCTCCCTCGGCTCACCTGACCCACGCTTGAGCTGTCAGACCTTTTGCACAGGGTCCCTAGGCACCTGTCTGGAAACGGAAGCCCACCCCGCCACCCAGAGGACCGCGCAATTTCCCATGGGCCACACTTCCCAGCAGCTCTCCCAGCTCCTCAGACACAGTGTGCGCAGGAAAGACTTGGGGAACGGGGGCCTGGGCGGGGGATTTTCCAGGGGGCTGTCTGATGACCAGGCGTCCTCTCTCGCCCGGTGAGTGTCCAAGCCGTCCCTTGACCCCCGCAGGAGACCTGATTCCTGCCATAAGCGGCCCTCTAGCCACATGGGGCAGGGACACCTGGGCCCGGTGTGCCAGCAACTGGCCTACATGGAGGCAAACAAACAGACACCTCAGGCCCGACCCCACCACTGCGAAGATCCCCCTTTTCTTCCATCCGTAAAGGGGTCACGCTTCAGGAGTGGAAGAACACGGGGAGGCCCCCAAGAGATGGCTTTTCTCCGAGCCGCGGCTGGCTCCTTTCTGGCCTATATGTGGGCCGTGCATGCGCACTCAGGCTCCCTACCACAAGCCTCCCTCGGGTCACGGGACCCACACTAGAGGTGTCTCCTGACCCACCCTTGAGGGGTCACGCGACCCACCCCTGAGTGGTCTGGTGACCCACCCCTGAGGGGTCACGTGACCCACCCCTGAGGAGTCTCCTGACCCACACCTGAGGGGTCACGTGACGCACCCCTGAGGGGTCACGTGACCCACCCCTGAGGGGTCACGTGACGCACCCCTGAGGGGTCACATGACCCACCCCTGAGGGGTCTCGTGACCCACCCCTGAGGGGTCATGTGACCCACCCCTGAGGGGTCACGTGACGCACCCCTGGGGGGTCACGTGACGCACCCCTGAGGTGTCATGTGACCCACCCCTGAGGGGTCACGTGACCCACCCCTGAGGGGTCTCGTGACCCACCCCTGACGGGTCACGTGACCCAACCCTGAGGGGTCACGTGACCCACCCCTGAGGGGTCTCGTGACCCACCCTGGAGGGTCACGTGCCCCACCCTTGAGGGGTCTCGAGACCCACCCTTGCGGGGTCACGTGCCCCACCCTTGAGGGGTCTCGAGACCCACCCTTGGGAGGTCACCTGTCCCACCCTGGAGGGGTCAGGTGACCCGCCCTTGAGAGGTCACAGCAGTTTCAGAGGGTCCCTGCGCACCTGTCCGTGGAAACAGAAGCCCTCCCTGCCACTCAGAGCACCGCGCCATTTCCCCTAGGCCACACTGCCCAGCAGCACTCTCAGCCCCGCACAGACAGTGTGCTAAGGACAGACTTGGATACCGGGGGCCTGGGCGGGGGATTTTCCATGGAACTCTCTCAGGGCCCCGTGCCCTGTGTCGCCCGGGAGTGCCCATGCCCTTCCTTGACCCCGCAGGACACTTGCATCCAGCAATAAGCAGCCCTCTGCCTCCACGGGGCTCAAACACCTGGGCCCGGTGTGCGGGCACCTGGCGTACGTGGAGGCAAACCCGCGGACCCCTCTGGCCCGAACCCACCACTGCGAAGATCCCCCTTTTCTTCCATCCGTAAAGGGGTCCTCCTTGGGGAGTGGAGGAACATGGGGAGGCCCCCAGGAGATGGCTTTTCTCCGAGCCGAGTCTGCCTGGTTTCGGGCCAACACCTGGGCCGCGCATGCGCACTCAGGCTCCCAAGCACACGCCTCCCTCGGCTCACCAGACCCACCCTTTAGAGGTCACAGCAGTTCCACACGGTCCCTGGGCACCTGTCCGTGGACACAGGAGCCCTCCCTGCCACCTAGAGGACCACGCGATTTCCGCTGGGGAACACTGCCCAGAAGCACTCCCAGCCTGGCACAGACACTGTGCGCAGGATAGACTTGTGGACCAGGGGCCTGGGCGGGGAATTTTCCAGGGAATTCTCTAAAGGCCAGGTGCCCTCTGTCGCCCTGGGAGTGCCCACGCCGTCCCTTAACCCTGCAGGACACTATCATCCAGCAATAAGCAGCCCTCTGCCTCCACGGGGCTCAAACACCTGGGCCCGTTGTGCGAGCCCCTGGCGTACGTGCAGGCAAACCCGCCGACCCCTCTGGCCCGAACCCACCACTGCGAAGATCCCCCATTTCTTCCATCCGTAAAGGGGTGCTCCTTGGGGACTGGAGGAACATGGGGAGACCCCCAGGAGATGGCTTTTCTCCGAGCCGCGGCTGGCTCCTTTCGGGCCTATTCGTGGGCCGCGCATGCGCACTCAGGCTCCCAAGCACACGCCTCCCTCGGCTCACCTGACCCACGCTTGAGCTGTCAGACCTTTTGCACAGGGTCCCTAGGCACCTGTCTGGAAACGGAAGCCCACCCCGCCACCCAGAGGACCGCGCGATTTCCCATGGGCCACACTTCCCAGCAGCTCTCCCAGCTCCTCAGACACAGTGTGCGCAGGAAAGACTTGGGGAACGGGGGCCTGGGCGGGGGATTTTCCAGGGGGCTGTCTGATGACCAGGCGTCCTCTCTCGCCCGGTGAGTGTCCAAGCCGTCCCTTGACCCCCGCAGGAGACCTGATTCCTGCCATAAGCGGCCCTCTAGCCACATGGGGCAGGGACACCTGGGCCCGGTGTGCCAGCAACTGGCCTACATGGAGGCAAACAAACAGACACCTCAGGCCCGACCCCACCACTGCGAAGATCCCCCTTTTCTTCCATCCGTAAAGGGGTCACGCTTCAGGAGTGGAAGAACACGGGGAGGCCCCCAAGAGATGGCTTTTCTCCGAGCCGCGGCTGGCTCCTTTCTGGCCTATATGTGGGCCGTGCATGCGCACTCAGGCTCCCTACCACAAGCCTCCCTCGGGTCACGGGACCCACACTAGAGGTGTCTCCTGACCCACCCTTGAGGGGTCACGCGACCCACCCCTGAGTGGTCTGGTGACCCACCCCTGAGGGGTCACGTGACCCACCCCTGAGGAGTCTCCTGACCCACACCTGAGGGGTCACGTAACGCACCCCTGAGGGGTCACGTGACCCACCCCTGAGGGGTCACGTGACGCACCCCTGAGGGGTCACATGACCCACCCCTGAGGGGTCTCGTGACCCACCCCTGAGGGGTCATGTGACCCACCCCTGAGGGGTCACGTGACGCACCCCTGGGGGGTCACGTGACGCACCCCTGAGGTGTCATGTGACCCACCCCTGAGGGGTCACGTGACGCACCCCTGGGGGGTCACGTGACGCACCCCTGAGGTGTCATGTGACCCACCCCTGACGGGTCACGTGACCCAACCCTGAGGGGTCACGTGACCCACCCCTGAGGGGTCTCGTGACCCACCCTGGAGGGTCACGTGCCCCACCCTTGAGGGGTCTCGAGACCCACCCTTGCGGGGTCACGTGCCCCACCCTTGAGGGGTCTCGAGACCCACCCTTGGGAGGTCACCTGTCCCACCCTGGAGGGGTCAGGTGACCCGCCCTTGAGAGGTCACAGCAGTTTCAGAGGGTCCCTGCGCACCTGTCCGTGGAAACAGAAGCCCTCCCTGCCACTCAGAGCACCGCGCCATTTCCCCTAGGCCACACTGCCCAGCAGCACTCTCAGCCCCGCACAGACAGTGTGCTAAGGACAGACTTGGATACCGGGGGCCTGGGCGGGGGATTTTCCATGGAACTCTCTCAGGGCCCCGTGCCCTGTGTCGCCCGGGAGTGCCCATGCCCTTCCTTGACCCCGCAGGACACTTGCATCCAGCAATAAGCAGCCCTCTGCCTCCACGGGGCTCAAACACCTGGGCCCGGTGTGCGGGCACCTGGCGTACGTGGAGGCAAACCCGCGGACCCCTCTGGCCCGAACCCACCACTGCGAAGATCCCCCTTTTCTTCCATCCGTAAAGGGGTCCTCCTTGGGGAGTGGAGGAACATGGGGAGGCCCCCAGGAGATGGCTTTTCTCCGAGCCGAGTCTGCCTGGTTTCGGGCCAACACCTGGGCCGCGCATGCGCACTCAGGCTCCCAAGCACACGCCTCCCTCGGCTCACCAGACCCACCCTTTAGAGGTCACAGCAGTTCCACACGGTCCCTGGGCACCTGTCCGTGGACACAGGAGCCCTCCCTGCCACCTAGAGGACCACGCGATTTCCGCTGGGGAACACTGCCCAGAAGCACTCCCAGCCTGGCACAGACACTGTGCGCAGGATAGACTTGTGGACCAGGGGCCTGGGCGGGGAATTTTCCAGGGAATTCTCTAAAGGCCAGGTGCCCTCTGTCGCCCTGGGAGTGCCCACGCCGTCCCTTAACCCTGCAGGACACTATCATCCAGCAATAAGCAGCCCTCTGCCTCCACGGGGCTCAAACACCTGGGCCCGTTGTGCGAGCACCTGGCGTACGTGCAGGCAAACCCGCCGACCCCTCTGGCCCGAACCCACCACTGCGAAGATCCCCCATTTCTTCCATCCGTAAAGGGGTGCTCCTTGGGGACTGGAGGAACATGGGGAGACCCCCAGGAGATGGCTTTTCTCCGAGCCGCGGCTGGCTCCTTTCGGGCCTATTCGTGGGCCGCGCATGCGCACTCAGGCTCCCAAGCACACGCCTCCCTCGGCTCACCTGACCCACGCTTGAGCTGTCAGACCTTTTGCACAGGGTCCCTAGGCACCTGTCTGGAAACGGAAGCCCACCCCGCCACCCAGAGGACCGCGCGATTTCCCATGGGCCACACTTCCCAGCAGCTCTCCCAGCTCCTCAGACACAGTGTGCGCAGGAAAGACTTGGGGAACGGGGGCCTGGGCGGGGGATTTTCCAGGGGGCTGTCTGATGACCAGGCGTCCTCTCTCGCCCGGTGAGTGTCCAAGCCGTCCCTTGACCCCCGCAGGAGACCTGATTCCTGCCATAAGCGGCCCTCTAGCCACATGGGGCAGGGACACCTGGGCCCGGTGTGCCAGCAACTGGCCTACATGGAGGCAAACAAACAGACACCTCAGGCCCGACCCCACCACTGCGAAGATCCCCCTTTTCTTCCATCCGTAAAGGGGTCACGCTTCAGGAGTGGAAGAACACGGGGAGGCCCCCAAGAGATGGCTTTTCTCCGAGCCGCGGCTGGCTCCTTTCTGGCCTATATGTGGGCCGTGCATGCGCACTCAGGCTCCCTACCACAAGCCTCCCTCGGGTCACGGGACCCACACTAGAGGTGTCTCCTGACCCACCCTTGAGGGGTCACGCGACCCACCCCTGAGTGGTCTGGTGACCCACACCTGAGGGGTCACGTGACCCACCCCTGAGGAGTCTCCTGACCCACACCTGAGGGGTCACGTGACGCACCCCTGAGGGGTCACGTGACCCACCCCTGAGGGGTCACGTGACGCACCCCTGAGGGGTCACATGACCCACCCCTGAGGGGTCTCGTGACCCACCCCTGACGGGTCACGTGACCCAACCCTGAGGGGTCACGTGACCCACCCCTGAGGGGTCTCGTGACCCACCCTGGAGGGTCACGTGCCCCACCCTTGAGGGGTCTCGAGACCCACCCTTGCGGGGTCACGTGCCCCACCCTTGAGGGGTCTCGAGACCCACCCTTGGGAGGTCACCTGTCCCACCCTGGAGGGGTCAGGTGACCCGCCCTTGAGAGGTGACAGCAGTTTCAGAGGGTCCCTGCGCACCTGTCCGTGGAAACAGAAGCCCTCCCTGCCACTCAGAGCACCGCGCCATTTCCCCTAGGCCACACTGCCCAGCAGCACTCTCAGCCCCGCACAGACAGTGTGCTAAGGACAGACTTGGATACCGGGGGCCTGGGCGGGGGATTTTCCATGGAACTCTCTCAGGGCCCCGTGCCCTGTGTCGCCCGGGAGTGCCCATGCCCTTCCTTGACCCCGCAGGACACTTGCATCCAGCAATAAGCAGCCCTCTGCCTCCACGGGGCTCAAACACCTGGGCCCGGTGTGCGGGCACCTGGCGTACGTGGAGGCAAACCCGCGGACCCCTCTGGCCCGAACCCACCACTGCGAAGATCCCCCTTTTCTTCCATCCGTAAAGGGGTCCTCCTTGGGGAGTGGAGGAACATGGGGAGACCCCCAGGAGATGGCTTTTCTCCGAGCCGAGTCTGCCTGGTTTCGGGCCAACACCTGGGCCTCGCATGCGCACTCAGGCTCCCAAGCACACGCCTCCCTCGGCTCACCAGACCCACCCTTTAGAGGTCACAGCAGTTCCACACGGTCCCTGGGCACCTGTCCGTGGACACAGGAGCCCTCCCTGCCACCTAGAGGACCACGCGATTTCCGCTGGGGAACACTGCCCAGAAGCACTCCCAGCCTGGCACAGACACTGTGCGCAGGATAGACTTGTGGACCAGGGGCCTGGGCGGGGAATTTTCCAGGGAATTCTCTAAAGGCCAGGTGCCCTCTGTCGCCCTGGGAGTGCCCACGCCATCCCTTAACCCTGCAGGACACTATCATCCAGCAATAAGCAGCCCTCTGCCTCCACGGGGCTCAAACACCTGGGCCCGTTGTGCGAGCACCTGGCGTACGTGCAGGCAAACCCGCCGACCCCTCTGGCCCGAACCCACCACTGCGAAGATCCCCCATTTCTTCCATCCGTAAAGGGGTGCTCCTTGGGGACTGGAGGAACATGGGGAGACCCCCAGGAGATGGCTTTTCTCCGAGCCGCGGCTGGCTCCTTTCGGGCCTATTCGTGGGCCGCGCATGCGCACTCAGGCTCCCAAGCACACGCCTCCCTCGGCTCACCTGACCCACGCTTGAGCTGTCAGACCTTTTGCACAGGGTCCCTAGGCACCTGTCTGGAAACGGAAGCCCACCCCGCCACCCAGAGGACCGCGCGATTTCCCATGGGCCACACTTCCCAGCAGCTCTCCAAGCTCCTCAGACACAGTGTGCGCAGGAAAGACTTGGGGAACGGGGGCCTGGGCAGGGGATTTTCCAGGGGGCTGTCTGATGACCAGGCGTCCTCTCTCGCCCGGTGAGTGTCCAAGCCGTCCCTTGACCCCCGCAGGAGACCTGATTCCTGCCATAAGCGGCCCTCTAGCCACATGGGGCAGGGACACCTGGGCCCGGTGTGCCAGCAACTGGCCTACATGGAGGCAAACAAACAGACACCTCAGGCCCGACCCCACCACTGCGAAGATCCCCCTTTTCTTCCATCCGTAAAGGGGTCACGCTTCAGGAGTGGAAGAACACGGGGAGGCCCCCAGGAGATGGCTTTTCTCCGAGCCTCGGCTGGCTCCTTTCTGGCCTATATGTGGGCCGTGCATGCCCACTCAGGCTCCCTACCACAAGCTTCCCTCTGGTCACGGGACCCACAATAGAGGGGTCACGCGACCCACCCTTGAGGGGTCACGCGACCCACCCCTGAGTGGTCTCGTGACCCACCCCTGAGGGGTCACGTGACCCACCCCTGAGGGGTCTCGTGACCCACCCCTGAGGGGTCATGTGACCCACCCCTGAGGGGTCACGTGACCCACCCCTGACGGGTCACGTAACCCGCCCCTGAGGGGTCACGTGACCCACCCCTGAGGGGTCACGTGACGCACCCCTGGGGGGTCACGTGACGCACCCCTGCCGGGTCACGTGACCCACCCCTGCCGGGTCACGTGACCCACCCCTGAGGGGTCTCGTGACCCACCCCTGACGGGTCACGTGACCCACCCCTGAGGGGTCTCGTGACCCACCCCTGAGGGGTCTCGTGACCCACCCTTGAGGGTCACGTGCCCCAACCTTGAGGGGTCTCGAGACCCACCCTTGGGAGGTCACCTGTCCCACCCTGGAGGGGTCAGGTGACCCGCCCTTGAGAGGTCACAGCAGTTTCAGAGGGTCCCTGTGCACCTGTCCGTGGAAACAGAAGCCCTCCCTGCCACTCAGAGCACCGCGCCATTTCCCCTAGGCCACACTGCCCAGCAGCACTCTCAGCCCCGCACAGACAGTGTGCTAAGGACAGACTTGGATACCGGGGGCCTGGGCGGGGGATTTTCCATGGAACTCTCTCAGGGCCCGGTGCCCTGTGTCGCCCAGAGTGCCCATGCCCTTCCTTGACCCCGCAGGACACTTGCATCCAGCAATAAGCAGCCCTCTGCCTCCACGGGGCTCAAACACCTGGGCCCGGTGTGGGGGCACCTGGCGTACGTGGAGGCAAACAGACACCTCAGGCCCGACCCCACCACTGCGAAGATCCCCCTTTTCTTCCATCCGTAAAGGGGTCACGCTTCAGGAGTGGAAGAACACGGGGAGGCCCCCAAGAGATGGCTTTTCTCCGAGCCGCGGCTGGCTCCTTTCTGGCCTATATGTGGGCCGTGCATGCGCACTCAGGCTCCCTACCACAAGCTTCCCTCGGGTCACGGGACCCACACTAGAGGGGTCACGCGACCCACCCTTGAGGGTTCACGCGACCCACCCCTGAGTGGTCTCGTGACCCACCCCTGAGGGGTCACGTGACCCACCCCTGAGGGGTCACGTGACCCACCCCTGAGGGGTCTCGTGACCCACCCCTGAGGGGTCATGTGACCCACCCCTGAGGGGTCACGTGACGCACCCATGGGGGGTCACATGACTCACCCCTGACGGGTCACGTAACCCGCCCCTGAGGGCTCACGTGACCCACCCTTGAGGGGTCTCGAGACCCACCCTTGGGAGGTCACCTGTCCCACCCTGGAGGGGTCAGGTGACCCGCCCTTGAGAGGTCACAGCAGTTTCAGAGGGTCCCTGCGCACCTGTCCGTGGAAACAGAAGTCCTCCCTGCCACTCAGAGCACCGCGCCATTTCCCCTAGGCCACACTGCCCAGCAGCACTCTCAGCCCCGCACAGACAGTGTGCTAAGGACAGACTTGGATACCGGGGGCCTGGGCGGGGGATTTTCCATGGAACTCTCTCAGGGCCCGGTGCCCTGTGTCGCCCGGGAGTGCCCATGCCCTTCCTTGACCCCGCAGGACACTTGCATCCAGCAATAAGCAGCCCTCTGCCTCCACGGGGCTCAAACACCTGGGCCCGGTGTGCGGGCACCTGGCGTACGTGGAGGCAAACCCGCGGACCCCTCTGGCCCGAACCGACAACTGCGAAGATCCCCCTTTTCTTCCATCCGTAAAGGGGTCCTCCTTGGGGAGTGGAGGAACATGGGGAGGCCCCCAGGAGATGGCTTTTCTCCGAGCCGAGTCTGCCTGGTTTCGGGCCAACACCTGGGCCGCGCATGCGCACTCAGGCTCCCAAGCACACGCCTCCCTCGGCTCACCAGACCCACACTTTAGAGGTCACAGCAGTTCCACACGGTCCCTGGGCACCTGTCCGTGGACACAGGAGCCCTCCCTGCCACCTAGAGGACCACGCGATTTCCGCTGGGGAACACTGCCCAGAAGCACTCCCAGCCTGGCACAGACACTGTGCGCAGGATAGACTTGTGGACCAGGGGCCTGGGCGGGGAATTTTCCAGGGAATTCTCTAAAGGCCAGGTGCCCTCTGTCGCCCTGGGAGTGCCCACGCCGTCCCTTAACCCTGCAGGACACTATCATCCAGCAATAAGCAGCCCTCTGCCTCCACGGGGCTCAAACACCTGGGCCCGTTGTGCGAGCACCTGGCGTACGTGCAGGCAAACCCGCCGACCCCTCTGGCCCGAACCCACCACTGCGAAGATCCCCCATTTCTTCCATCCGTAAAGGGGTGCTCCTTGGGGACTGGAGGAACATGGGGAGACCCCCAGGAGATGGCTTTTCTCCGAGCCGCGGCTGGCTCCTTTCGGGCCTATTCGTGGGCCGCGCATGCGCACTCAGGCTCCCAAGCACACGCCTCCCTCGGCTCACCTGACCCACCCTTGAGCTGTCAGACCATTTGCACAGGGTCCCTAGGCACCTGTCTGGAAACGGAAGCCCACCCCGCCACCCAGAGGACCGCGCGATTTCCCATGGGCCACACTTCCCAGCAGCTCTCCCAGCTCCTCAGACACAGTGTGCGCAGGAAAGACTTGGGGAACGGGGGCCTGGGCGGGGGATTTTCCAGGGGGCTGTCTGATGACCAGGCGTCCTCTCTCGCCCGGTGAGTGTCCAAGCCGTCCCTTGACCCCCGCAGGAGACCTGATTCCTGCCATAAGCGGCCCTCTAGCCACATGGGGCAGGGACACCTGGGCCCGGTGTGCCAGCAACTGGCCTACATGGAGGCAAACAAACAGACACCTCAGGCCCGACCCCACCACTGCGAAGATCCCCCTTTTCTTCCATCCGTAAAGGGATCACGCTTCAGGAGTGGAAGAACACGGGGAGGCCCCCAGGAGATGGCTTTTCTCCGAGCCGCGGCTGGCTCCTTTCTGGCCTATATGTGGGCCGTGCATGCCCACTCAGGCTCCCTACCACAAGCCTCCCTCGGGTCACGGGACCCACACTAGAGGTGTCTCCTGACCCACCCTTGAGGGGTCACGCGACCCACCCCTGAGTGGTCTGGTGACCCACACCTGAGGGGTCACGTGACCCACCCCTGAGGAGTCTCCTGACCCACACCTGAGGGGTCACGTGACCCACCCCTGAGGGGTCTCGTGACCCACGCCTGAGGGGTCATGTGACCCACCCCTGAGGGGTCACGTGACGCACCCCTGAGGGGTCACGTGACCCACCCCTGACGGGTCACGTGACCCAACCCTGAGGGGTCACGTGACCCACCCCTGAGGGGTCTCGTGACCCACCCTGGAGGGTCACGTGCCCCACCCTTGAGGGGTCTCGAGACCCACCCTTGCGGGGTCACGTGCCCCACCCTTGAGGGGTCTCGAGACCCACCCTAGGGAGGTCACCTGTCCCACCCTGGAGGGGTCAGGTGACCCGCCCTTGAGAGGTCACAGCAGTTTCAGAGGGTCCCTGCGCACCTGTCCGTGGAAACAGAAGCCCTCCCTGCCACTCAGAGCACCGCGCCATTTCCCCTAGGCCACACTGCCCAGCAGCACTCTCAGCCCCGCACAGACAGTGTGCTAAGGACAGACTTGGATACCGGGGGCCTGGGCGGGGGATTTTCCATGGAACTCTCTCAGGGCCCCGTGCCCTGTGTCGCCCGGGAGTGCCCATGCCCTTCCTTGACCCCGCAGGACACTTGCATCCAGCAATAAGCAGCCCTCTGCCTCCACGGGGCTCAAACACCTGGGCCCGGTGTGCGGGCACCTGGCGTACGTGGAGGCAAACCCGCGGACCCCTCTGGCCCGAACCCACCACTGAGAAGATCCCCCTTTTCTTCCATCCGTAAAGGGGTCCTCCTTGGGGAGTGGAGGAACATGGGGAGGCCCCCAGGAGATGGCTTTTCTCCGAGCCGAGTCTGCCTGGTTTCGGGCCAACACCTGGGCCGCGCATGCGCACTCAGGCTCCCAAGCACACGCCTCCCTCGGCTCACCAGACCCACCCTTTAGAGGTCACAGCAGTTCCACACGGTCCCTGGGCACCTGTCCGTGGACACAGGAGCCCTCCCTGCCACCTAGAGGACCACGCGATTTCCGCTGGGGAACACTGCCCAGAAGCACCGCCAGCCTGGCACAGACACTGTGCGCAGGATAGACTTGTGGACCAGGGGCCTGGGCGGGGAATTTTCCAGGGAATTCTCTAAAGGCCAGGTGCCCTCTGTCGCCCTGGGAGTGCCCACGCCGTCCCTTAACCCTGCAGGACACTATCATCCAGCAATAAGCAGCCCTCTGCCTCCACGGGGCTCAAACACCTGGGCCCGTTGGGCGAGCACCAGGCGTACGTGCAGGCAAACCCGCCGACCCCTCTGGCCCGAACCCACCACTGCGAAGATCCCCCATTTCTTCCATCCGTAAAGGGGTGCTCCTTGGGGACTGGAGGAACATGGGGAGACCCCCAGGAGATGGCTTTTCTCCGAGCCGCGGCTGGCTCCTTTCGGGCCTATTCGTGGGCCGCGCATGCGCACTCAGGCTCCCAAGCACACGACTCCCTCGGCTCACCTTACCCACCCTTGAGCTGTCAGACCATTTGCACAGGGTCCCTAGGCACCTGTATGGAAACGGAAGCCCACCCCGCCACCCAGAGGACCGCGCGATTTCCCATGGGCCACACTTCCCAGCAGCTCTCCCAGCTCCTCAGACACAGTGTGCGCAGGAAAGACTTGGGGAACCGGGGCCTGGGCGGGGGATTTTCCAGGGGGCTGTCTGATGACCAGGCGTCCTCTCTCGCCCGGTGAGTGTCCAAGCCGTCCCTTGATCCCCGCAGGAGACCTGATTCCTGCCATAAGCGGCCCTCTAGCCACATGGGGCAGGGACACCTGGGCCCGGTGTGCCAGCAACTGGCCTACATGGAGGCAAACAAACAGACACCTCAGGCCCGACCCCACCACTGCGAAGATCCCCCTTTTCTTCCATCCGTAAAGGGGTCACGCTTCAGGAGTGGAAGAACATGGGGAGGCCCCCAGGAGATGGCTTTTCTCCGAGCCGCGGCTGGCTCCTTTCTGGCCTATATGTGGGCCGTGCATGCGCACTCAGGCTCCCTACCACAAGCTTCCCTCGGGTCACGGGACCCACACTAGAGGGGTCACGCGACCCACCCTTGAGGGGTCACGCGACCCACCCCTGAGTGGTCTCGTGACCCACCCCTGAGGGGTCACGTGACCCACCCCTGAGGGGTCACGTGACCCACCCCTGAGGGGTCTCGTGACCCACCCCTGAGGGGTCATGTGACCCACCCCTGAGGGGTCACGTGACGCACCCATGGGGGGTCACGTGACGCACACCTGAGGGGTCACGTGACTCACCCCTGATGGGTCACATAACCCGCCCCTGAGGGGTCACGTGACCCACCCCTGAGGGGTCTCGTGACCCACCCTTGAGGGTCACGTGCCCCACCCTTGAGGGGTCTCGAGACCCACCCTTGCGGGGTCACGTGCCCCACCCTTGAGGGGTCTCGAGACCCACCCTTGGGAGGTCACCTGTCCCACCCTGGAGGGGTCAGGTGACCCGCCCTTGAGAGGTCACAGCAGTTTCAGAGGGTCCCTGCGCACCTGTCCGTGGAAACAGAAGTCCTCCCTGCCACTCAGAGCACCGCGCCATTTCCCCTAGCCACACTGCCCAGCAGCACTCTCAGCCCCGCACAGACAGTGTGCTAAGGACAGACTTGGATACCGGGGGCCTGGGCGGGGGATTTTCCATGGAACTCTCTCAGGGCCCGGTGCCCTGTGTCGCCGGGTAGTGCCCATGCCCTTCCTTGACCCCGCAGGACACTTGCATCCAGCAATAAGCAGCCCTCTGCCTCCACGGGGCTCAAACACCTGGGCCCGGTGTGGGGGCACCTGGCGTACGTGGAGGCAAACCCGCGGACCCCTCTGGCCCGAACCCACCACTGCGAGGATCCCCCTTTTCTTCCATCCGTAAAGGGGTCCTCCTTGGGGAGTGGAGGAACATGGGGAGGCCCCCAGGAGATGGCTTTTCTCCGAGCCGAGTCTGCCTGGTTTCGGGCCAACACCTGGGCCGCGCATGCGCACTCAGGCTCCCAAGCACACGCCTCCCTCGGCTCACCAGACCCACCCTTTAGAGGTCACAGCAGTTCCACATGGTCCCTGGGCACCTGTCCGTGGACACAGGAGCCCTCCCTGCCACCTAGAGGACCACGCGATTTCCGCTGGGGAACACTGCCCAGAAGCACTCCCAGCCTGGCACAGACACTGTGCGCAGGATAGACTTGTGGACCAGGGGCCTGGGCGGGGAATTTTCCAGGGAATTCTCTAAAGGCCAGGTGCCCTCTGTCGCCCTGGGAGTGCCCACGCCGTCCCTTAACCCTGCAGGACACTATCATCCAGCAATAAGCAGCCCTCTGCCTCCACGGGGCTCAAACACCTGGGCCCGTTGTGCGAGCACCTGGCGTACGTGCAGGCAAACCCGCCGACCCCTCTGGCCCGAACCCACCACTGCGAAGATCCCCCATTTCTTCCATCCGTAAAGGGGTGCTCCTTGGGGACTGGAGGAACATGGGGAGACCCCCAGGAGATGGCTTTTCTCCGAGCCGCGGCTGGCTCCTTTCGGGCCTATTCGTGGGCCGCGCATGCGCACTCAGGCTCCCAAGCACACGCCTCCCTCGGCTCACCTGACCCACGCTTGAGCTGTCAGACCTTTTGCACAGGGTCCCTAGGCACCTGTCTGGAAACGGAAGCCCACCCCGCCACCCAGGGGACCGCGCGATTTCCCATGGGCCACACTTCCCAGCAGCTCTCCCAGCTCCTCAGACACAGTGTGCGCAGGAAAGACTTGGGGAACGGGGGCCTGGGCGGGGGATTTTCCAGGGGGCTGTCTGATGACCAGGCGTCCTCTCTCGCCCGGTGAGTGTCCAAGCCGTCCCTTGACCCCCGCAGGAGACCTGATTCCTGCCATAAGCGGCCCTCTAGCCACATGGGGCAGGGACACCTGGGCCCGGTGTGCCAGCAACTGGCCTACATGGAGGCAAACAAACAGACACCTCAGGCCCGACCCCACCACTGCGAAGATCCCCCTTTTCTTCCATCCGTAAAGGGGTCACGCTTCAGGAGTGGAAGAACACGGGGAGGCCCCCAGGAGATGGCTTTTCTCCGAGCCGCGGCTGGCTCCTTTCTGGCCTATATGTGGGCCGTGCATGCCCACTCAGGCTCCCTACCACAAGCTTCCCTCTGGTCACGGGACCCACACTAGAGGGGTCAAGCGACCCACCCTTGATGGGTCACGCGACCCACCCCTGAGTGGTCTCGTGACCCACCCCTGAGGGGTCACGTGACCCACCCCTGAGGGGTCACGTGACCCACCCCTGAGGGGTCTCGTGACCCACCCCTGAGGGGTCTCGTGACCCACCCTTGAGGGTCACGTGCCCCAACCTTGAGGGGTCTCGAGACCCACCCTTGGGAGGTCACCTGTCCCACCCTGGAGGGGTCAGGTGACCCGCCCTTGAGAGGTCACAGCAGTTTCAGAGGGTCCCTGTGCACCTGTCCGTGGAAACAGAAGCCCTCCCTGCCACTCAGAGCACCGCGCCATTTCCCCTAGGCCACACTGCCCAGCAGCACTCTCAGCCCCGCACAGACAGTGTGCTAAGGACAGACTTGGATACCGGGGGCCTGGGCGGGGGATTTTCCATGGAACTCTCTCAGGGCCCGGTGCCCTGTGTCGCCCAGAGTGCCCATGCCCTTCCTTGACCCCGCAGGACACTTGCATCCAGCAATAAGCAGCCCTCTGCCTCCACGGGGCTCAAACACCTGGGCCTGGTGTGGGGGCACCTGGCGTACGTGGAGGCAAACAGACACCTCAGGCCCGACCCCACCACTGCGAAGATCCCCCTTTTCTTCCATCCGTAAAGGGGTCACGCTTCAGGAGTGGAAGAACACGGGGAGGCCCCCAAGAGATGGCTTTTCTCCGAGCCGCGGCTGGCTCCTTTCTGGCCTATATGTGGGCCGTGCATGCGCACTCAGGCTCCCTACCACAAGCTTCCCTCGGGTCACGGGACCCACACTAGAGGGGTCACGCGACCCACCCTTGAGGGTTCACGCGACCCACCCCTGAGTGGTCTCGTGACCCACCCCTGAGGGGTCACGTGACCCACCCCTGAGGGGTCACGTGACCCACCCCTGAGGGGTCTCGTGACCCACCCCTGAGGGGTCATGTGACCCACCCCTGAGGGGTCACGTGACGCACCCATGGGGGGTCACGTGACGAACCCCTGAGGGGTCACGTGACTCACCCCTGACGGGTCACGTAACCCGCCCCTGAGGGGTCACGTGACCCACCCTTGAGGGGTCTCGAGACCCACCCTTGGGAGGTCACCTGTCCCACCCTGGAGGGGTCAGGTGAC
The DNA here is from genome assembly GCF_022682495.2 of Desmodus rotundus. Taxonomy (NCBI): domain Eukaryota; kingdom Metazoa; phylum Chordata; class Mammalia; order Chiroptera; family Phyllostomidae; genus Desmodus; species Desmodus rotundus. Next base: position 687,090 of record NW_026527335.1, read on the forward strand.
CCGCCCTTGAGAGGTCACAGCAGTTTCAGAGGGTCCCTGCGCACCTGTCCGTGGAAACAGAAGTCCTCCCTGCCACTCAGAGCACCGCGCCATTTCCCCTAGGCCACACTGCCCAGCAGCACTCTCAGCCCCGCACAGACAGTGTGCTAAGGACAGACTTGGATACCGGGGGCCTGGGCGGGGGATTTTCCATGGAACTCTCTCAGGGCCCCGTGCCCTGTGTCGCCCGGGAGTGCCCATGCCCTTCCTTGACCCCGCAGGACACTTGCATCCAGCAATAAGCAGCCCTCTGCCTCCACGGGGCTCAAACACCTGGGCCCGGTGTGCGGGCACCTGGCGTACGTGGAGGCAAACCCGCGGACCCCTCTGGCCCGAACCCACCACTGCGAAGATCCCCCTTTTCTTCCATCCGTAAAGGGGTCCTCCTTGGGGAGTGGAGGAACATGGGGAGGCCCCCAGGAGATGGCTTTTCTCCGAGCCGAGTCTGCCTGGTTTCGGGCCAACACCTGGGCCGCGCATGCGCACTCAGGCTCCCAAGCACACGCCTCCCTCGGCTCACCAGACCCACCCTTTAGAGGTCACAGCAGTTCCACACGGTCCCTGGGCACCTGTCCGTGGACACAGGAGCCCTCCCTGCCACCTAGAGGACCACGCGATTTCCGCTGGGGAACACTGCCCAGAAGCACTCCCAGCCTGGCACAGACACTGTGCGCAGGATAGACTTGTGGACCAGGGGCCTGGGCGGGGAATTTTCCAGGGAATTCTCTAAAGGCCAGGTGCCCTCTGTCGCCCTGGGAGTGCCCACGCCGTCCCTTAACCCTGCAGGACACTATCATCCAGCAATAAGCAGCCCTCTGCCTCCACGGGGCTCAAACACCTGGGCCCGTTGTGCGAGCACCTGGCGTACGTGCAGGCAAACCCGCCGACCCCTCTGGCCCGAACCCACCACTGCGAAGATCCCCCATTTCTTCCATCCGTAAAGGGGTGCTCCTTGGGGACTGGAGGAACATGGGGAGACCCCCAGGAGATGGCTTTTCTCCGAGCCGCGGCTGGCTCCTTTCGGGCCTATTCGTGGGCCGCGCATGCGCACTCAGGCTCCCAAGCACACGCCTCCCTCGGCTCACCTGACCCACCCTTGAGCTGTCAGACCATTTGCACAGGGTCCCTAGACACCTGTCTGGAAACGGAAGCCCACCCCGCCACCCAGAGGACCGCGCGATTTCCCATGGGCCACACTTCCCAGCAGCTCTCCCAGCTCCTCAGACACAGTGTGCGCAGGAAAGACTTGGGGAACGGGGGCCTGGGCGGGGGATTTTCCAGGGGGCTGTCTGATGACCAGGCGTCCTCTCTCGCCCGGTGAGTGTCCAAGCCGTCCCTTGACCCCCGCAGGAGACCTGATTCCTGCCATAAGCGGCCCTCTAGCCACATGGGGCAGGGACACCTGGGCCCGGTGTGCCAGCAACTGGCCTACATGGAGGCAAACAAACAGACACCTCAGGCCCGACCCCACCACTGCGAAGATCCCCATTTTCTTCCATCCGTAAAGGGGTCACGCTTCAGGAGTGGAAGAACACGGGGAGGCCCCCAGGAGATGGCTTTTCTCCGAGCCGCGGCTGGCTCCTTTCTGGCCTATATGTGGGCCGTGCATGCGCACTCAGGCTCCCTACCACAAGCCTCCCTCGGGTCACGGGACCCACACTAGAGGTGTCTCCTGACCCACCCTTGAGGGGTCACGCGACCCACCCCTGAGTGGTCTCGTGACCCACACCTGAGGGGTCACGTGACCCACCCCTGAGGAGTCTCGTGACCCACCCCTGAGGGGTCACGTGACCCACCCCTGAGGGGTCACGTGACGCACCCCTGAGGAGTCACGTGACCCACCCCTGAGGGGTCACGTGACGCACCCCTGAGGGGTCACGTGACCCACTCATGAGGGGTCTCGTGACCCACCCCAGAGGGGTCATGTGACCCACCCCTGAGGGGTCACGTGACGCAACCCTGGGGGGTCACGTGACGCACCCCTGGGGGGTCACGTGAACCACCCCTGAGGGGTCACGTGACCCAACCCTGAGGGGTCTCGTGACCCACCCTTGAGGGTCACGTGCCCCACCCTTGAGGTGTCTCGAGACCCACCCTTGGGAGGTCACCTGTCCCACCCTGGAGGGGTCAGGTGACCCGCCCTTGAGAGGTCACAGCAGTTTCAGAGGGTCCCTGTGCACCTGTCCGTGGAAACAGAAGCCCTCCCTGCCACTCAGAGCACCGCGCCATTTCCCCTAGGCCACACTGCCCAGCAGCACTCTCAGCCCCGCACAGACAGTGTGCTAAGGACAGACTTGGATACCGGGGGCCTGGGCGGGGGATTTTCCATGGAACTCTCTCAGGGCCCGGTGCCCTGTGTCGCCCAGAGTGCCCATGCCCTTCCAAGACCCCGCAGGACACTTGCATCCAGCAATAAGCAGCCCTCTGCCTCCACGGGGCTCAAACACCTGGGCCCGGTGTGGGGGCACCTGGCTTACGTGGAGGCAAACAGACACCTCAGGCCCGACCACACCACTGCGAAGATCCCCCTTTTCTTCCATCCGTAAAGGGGTCACGCTTCAGGAGTGGAAGAACACGGGGAGGCCCCCAAGAGATGGCTTTTCTCCGAGCCGCGGCTGGCTCCTTTCTGGCCTATATGTGGGCCGTGCATGCGCACTCAGGCTCCCTACCACAAGCTTCCCTCGGGTCACGGGACCCACACTAGAGGGGTCACGCGACCCACCCTTGAGGGTTCACGCGACCCACCCCTGAGTGGTCTCGTGACCCACCCCTGAGGGGTCACGTGACCCACCCCTGAGGGGTCACGTGACCCACCCCTGAGGGGTCTCGTGACCCACCCCTGAGGGGTCATGTGACCCACCCCTGAGGGGTCACGTGACGCACCCATGGGGGGTCACGTGACTCACCCCTCACGGGTCACGTAACCCGCCCCTGAGGGCTCACGTGACCCACCCTTGAGGGGTCTCGAGACCCACCCTTGGGAGGTCACCTGTCCCACCCTGGAGGGGTCAGGTGACCCGCCCTTGAGAGGTCACAGCAGTTTCAGAGGGTCCCTGCGCACCTGTCCGTGGAAACAGAAGTCCTCCCTGCCACTCAGAGCACCGCGCCATTTCCCCTAGGCCACACTGCCCAGCAGCACTCTCAGCCCCGCACAGACAGTGTGCTAAGGACAGACTTGGATACCGGGGGCCTGGGCGGGGGATTTTCCATGGAACTCTCTCAGGGCCCGGTGCCCTGTGTCGCCCGGGAGTGCCCATGCCCTTCCTTGACCCCGCAGGACACTTGCATCCAGCAATAAGCAGCCCTCTGCCTCCACGGGGCTCAAACACCTGGGCCCGGTGTGCGGGCACCTGGCGTACGTGGAGGCAAACCCGCGGACCCCTCTGGCCCGAACCGACAACTGCGAAGATCCCCCTTTTCTTCCATCCGTAAAGGGGTCCTCCTTGGGGAGTGGAGGAACATGGGGAGGCCCCCAGGAGATGGCTTTTCTCCGAGCCGAGTCTGCCTGGTTTCGGGCCAACACCTGGGCCGCGCATGCGCACTCAGGCTCCCAAGCACACGCCTCCCTCGGCTCACCAGACCCACACTTTAGAGGTCACAGCAGTTCCACACGGTCCCTGGGCACCTGTCCGTGGACACAGGAGCCCTCCCTGCCACCTAGAGGACCACGCGATTTCCGCTGGGGAACACTGCCCAGAAGCACTCCCAGCCTGGCACAGACACTGTGCGCAGGATAGACTTGTGGACCAGGGGCCTGGGCGGGGAATTTTCCAGGGAATTCTCTAAAGGCCAGGTGCCCTCTGTCGCCCTGGGAGTGCCCACGCCGTCCCTTAACCCTGCAGGACACTATCATCCAGCAATAAGCAGCCCTCTGCCTCCACGGGGCTCAAACACCTGGGCCCGTTGTGCGAGCACCTGGCGTACGTGCAGGCAAACCCGCCGACCCCTCTGGCCCGAACCCACCACTGCGAAGATCCCCCATTTCTTCCATCCGTAAAGGGGTGCTCCTTGGGGACTGGAGGAACATGGGGAGACCCCCAGGAGATGGCTTTTCTCCGAGCCGCGGCTGGCTCCTTTCGGGCCTATTCGTGGGCCGCGCATGCGCACTCAGGCTCCCAAGCACACGCCTCCCTCGGCTCACCTGACCCACGCTTGAGCTGTCAGACCATTTGCACAGGGTCCCTAGGCACCTGTCTGGAAACGGAAGCCCACCCCGCCACCCAGAGGACCGCGCGATTTCCCATGGGCCACACTTCCCAGCAGCTCTCCCAGCTCCTCAGACACAGTGTGCGCAGGAAAGACTTGGGGAACGGGGGCCTGGGCGGGGGATTTTCCAGGGGGCTGTCTGATGACCAGGCGTCCTCTCTCGCCCGGTGAGTGTCCAAGCCGTCCCTTGACCCCCGCAGGAGACCTGATTCCTGCCATAAGCGGCCCTCTAGCCACATGGGGCAGGGACACCTGGGCCCGGTGTGCCAGCAACTGGCCTACATGGAGGCAAACAAACAGACACCTCAGGCCCGACCCCACCACTGCGAAGATCCCCATTTTCTTCCATCCGTAAAGGGGTCACGCTTCAGGAGTGGAAGAACACGGGGAGGCCCCCAGGAGATGGCTTTTCTCCGAGCCGCGGCTGGCTCCTTTCTGGCCTATATGTGGGCCGTGCATGCGCACTCAGGCTCCCTACCACAAGCCTCCCTCGGGTCACGGGACCCACACTAGAGGTGTCTCCTGACCCACCCTTGAGGGGTCACGCGACCCACCCCTGAGTGGTCTCGTGACCCACCCCTGAGGGGTCACGTGACCCACCCCTGAGGGGTCACGTGACGCACCCCTGAGGGGTCACGTGACGCACCCCTGAGGGGTCACGGGACCCACCCCTGAGGGGTCACGTGACGCACCCCTGAGGGGTCACGTGACCCACCCATGAGGGGTCTCGTGACCCACCCCAGAGGGGTCATGTGACCCACCCCTGAGGGGTCACGTGACGCAACCCTGGGGGGTCATGTGACGCACCCCTGGGGGGTCACGTGAACCACCCCTGAGGGGTCACGTGACCCACCCCTGAGGGGTCTCGTGACCCACCCCTGACGGGTCACGTGACCCAACCCTGAGGGGTCACGTGACCCACCCCTGAGGGGTCTCGTGACCCACCCTGGAGGGTCACGTGCCCCTCCCTTGATGGGTCTCGAGACCCACCCTTGCGGGGTCACGTGCCCCACCCTTGAGGGGTCTCGAGACCCACCCTTGGGAGGTCACCTGTCCCACCCTGGAGGGGTCAGGTGACCCGCCCTTGAGAGGTCACAGCAGTTTCAGAGGGTCCCTGCGCACCTGTCCGTGGAAACAGAAGCCCTCCCTGCCACTCAGAGCACCGCGCCATTTCCCCTAGGCCACACTGCCCAGCAGCACTCTCAGCCCCGCACAGACAGTGTGCTAAGGACAGATTTGGATACCGGGGGCCTGGGCGGGGGATTTTCCATGGAACTCTCTCAGGGCCCGGTGCCCTGTGTCGCCCGGGAGTGCCCATGCCCTTCCTTGACCCCGCAGGACACTTGCATCCAGCAATAAACAGCCCTCTGCCTCCACGGGGCTCAAACACCTGGGCCCGGTGTGCGGGCACCTGGCGTACGTGGAGGCAAACCCGCGGACCCCTCTGGCCCGAACCCACCACTGCGAAGATCCCCCTTTTCTTCCATCCGTAAAGGGGTCCTCCTTGGGGAGTGGAGGAACATGGGGAGGCCCCAGGAGATGGCTTTTCTCCGAGCCGAGTCTGCCTGGTTTCGGGCCAACACCTGGGCCGCGCATGCGCACTCAGGCTCCCAAGCACACGCCTCCCTCGGCTCACCAGACCCACCCTTTAGAGGTCACAGCAGTTCCACACGGTCCCTGGGCACCTGTCCGTGGACACAGGAGCCCTCCCTGCCACCTAGAGGACCACGCGATTTCGGCTGGGGAACACTGCCCAAAAGCACTCCCAGCCTGGCACAGACACTGTGCGCAGGATAGACTTGTGGACCAGGGGCCTGGGCGGGGAATTATCCAGGGAATTCTCTAAAGGCCAGGTGCCCTCTGTTGCCCTGGGAGTGCCCACGCTGTCCCTTAACCCTGCAGGACACTATCATCCAGCAATAAGCAGCCCTCTGCCTCCACGGGGCTCAAACACCTGGGCCCGTTGTGCGATCACCTGGCGTACGTGCAGGCAAACCCGCCGACCCCTCTGGCCCGAACCCACCACTGCGAAGATCCCCCATTTCTTCCATCCGTAAAGGGGTGCTCCTTGGGGACTGGAGGAACATGGGGAGACCCCCAGGAGATGGCTTTTCTCCGAGCCGCGGCTGGCTCCTTTCGGGCCTATTCGTGGGCCGCGCATGCGCACTCAGGCTCCCAAGCACACGCCTCCCTCGGCTCACCTGACCCACCCTTGAGCTGTCAGACCATTTGCACAGGGTCCCTAGGCACCTGTCTGGAAACGGAAGCCCACCCCGCCACCCAGAGGACCGCGCGATTTCCCATGGGCCACACTTCCCAGCAGCTCTCCCAGCTCCTCAGACACAGTGTGCGCAGGAAAGACTTGGGGAACGGGGGCCTGGGCGGGGGATTTTCCAGGGGGCTGTCTGATGACCAGGCGTCCTCTCTCGCCCGGTGAGTGTCCAAGCCGTCCCTTGACCCCCGCAGGAGACCTGATTCCTGCCATAAGCGGCCCTCTAGCCACATGGGGCAGGGACACCTGGGCCCGGTGTGCCAGCAACTGGCCTACATGGAGGCAAACAAACAGACACCTCAGGCCCGACCCCACCACTGCGAAGATCCCCCTTTTCTTCCATCCGTAAAGGGGTCACGCTTCAGGAGTGGAAGAACACGGGGAGGCCCCCAGGAGATGGCTTTTCTCCGAGCCGCGGCTGGCTCCTTTCTGGCCTATATGTGGGCCGTGCATGCGCACTCAGGCTCCCTACCACAAGCCTCCCTCGGGTCACGGGACCCACACTAGAGGTGTCTCCTGACCCACCCTTGAGGGGTCACGCGACCCACCCCTGAGTGGTCTGGTGACCCACACCTGAGGGGTCACGTGACCCACCCCTGAGGAGTCTCCTGACCCACACCTGAGGGGTCACGTGACCCACCCCTGAGGGGTCTCGTGACCCACGCCTGAGGGGTCATGTGACCCACCCCTGAGGGGTCACGTGACGCACCCCTGAGGGGTCACGTGACCCACCCCTGAGGGGTCACGTGACCCACCCCTGACGGGTCACGTGACCCAACCCTGAGGGGTCACGTGACCCACCCCTGAGGGGTCTCGTGACCCACCCTGGAGGGTCACGTGCCCCACCCTTGAGGGGTCTCGAGACCCACCCTTGCGGGGTCACGTGCCCCACCCTTGAGGGGTCTCGAGACCCACCCTTGGGAGGTCACCTGTCCCACCCTGGAGGGGTCAGGTGACCCGCCCTTGAGAGGTCACAGCAGTTTCAGAGGGTCCCTGCGCACCTGTCCGTGGAAACAGAAGCCCTCCCTGCCACTCAGAGCACCGCGCCATTTCCCCTAGGCCACACTGCCCAGCAGCACTCTCAGCCCCGCACAGACAGTGTGCTAAGGACAGACTTGGATACCGGGGGCCTGGGCGGGGGATTTTCCATGGAACTCTTCAGGGCCCCGTGCCCTGTGTTGCCCGGGAGTGCCCATGCCCTTCCTTGACCCCGCAGGACACTTGCATCCAGCAATAAGCAGCCCTCTGCCTCCACGGGGCTCAAACACCTGGGCCCGGTGTGCGGGCACCTGGCGTACGTGGAGGCAAACCCGCGGACCCCTCTGGCCCGAACCCACCACTGCGAAGATCCCCCTTTTCTTCCATCCGTAAAGGGGTCCTCCTTGGGGAGTGGAGGAACATGGGGAGGCCCCCAGGAGATGGCTTTTCTCCGAGCCGAGTCTGCCTGGTTTCGGGCCAACACCTGGGCCGCGCATGCGCACTCAGGCTCCCAAGCACACGCCTCCCTCGGCTCACCAGACCCACCCTTTAGAGGTCACAGCAGTTCCACACGGTCCCTGGGCACCTGTCCGTGGACACAGGAGCCCTCCCTGCCACCTAGAGGACCACGCGATTTCCGCTGGGGAACACTGCCCAGAAGCACCGCCAGCCTGGCACAGACACTGTGCGCAGGATAGACTTGTGGACCAGGGGCCTGGGCGGGGAATTTTCCAGGGAATTCTCTAAAGGCCAGGTGCCCTCTGTCGCCCTGGGAGTGCCCACGCCGTCCCTTAACCCTGCAGGACACTATCATCCAGCAATAAGCAGCCCTCTGCCTCCACGGGGCTCAAACACCTGGGCCCGTTGGGCGAGCACCAGGCGTACGTGCAGGCAAACCCGCCGACCCCTCTGTCCCGAACCCACCACTGCGAAGATCCCCCATTTCTTCCATCCGTAAAGGGGTGCTCCTTGGGGACTGGAGGAACATGGGGAGACCCCCAGGAGATGGCTTTTCTCCGAGCCGCGGCTGGCTCCTTTCGGGCCTATTCGTGGGCCGCGCATGCGCACTCAGGCTCCCAAGCACACGACTCCCTCGGCTCACCTTACCCACCCTTGAGCTGTCAGACCATTTGCACAGGGTCCCTAGGCACCTGTATGGAAACGGAAGCCCACCCCGCCACCCAGAGGACCGCGCGATTTCCCATGGGCCACACTTCCCAGCAGCTCTCCCAGCTCCTCAGACACAGTGTGCGCAGGAAAGACTTGGGGAACCGGGGCCTGGGCGGGGGATTTTCCAGGGGGCTGTCTGATGACCAGGCGTCCTCTCTCGCCCGGTGAGTGTCCAAGCCGTCCCTTGATCCCCGCAGGAGACCTGATTCCTGCCATAAGCGGCCCTCTAGCCACATGGGGCAGGGACACCTGGGCCCGGTGTGCCAGCAACTGGCCTACATGGAGGCAAACAAACAGACACCTCAGGCCCGACCCCACCACTGCGAAGATCCCCCTTTTCTTCCATCCGTAAAGGGGTCACGCTTCAGGAGTGGAAGAACATGGGGAGGCCCCCAGGAGATGGCTTTTCTCCGAGCCGCGGCTGGCTCCTTTCTGGCCTATATGTGGGCCGTGCATGCGCACTCAGGCTCCCTACCACAAGCTTCCCTCGGGTCACGGGACCCACACCAGAGGGGTCACGCGACCCACCCTTGAGGGGTCACGCGACCCACCCCTGAGTGGTCTCGTGACCCACCCCTGAGGGGTCACGTGACCCACCCCTGAGGGGTCACGTGACCCACCCCTGAGGGGTCTCGTGACCCACCCCTGAGGGGTCACGTGACCCACCCCTGAGGGGTCACGTGACGCACCCATGGGGGGTCACGTGACGCACACCTGAGGGGTCACGTGACCCACCCCTGAGGGGTCTCGTGACCCACCCCTGAGGGGTCACGTGACCCACCCCTGAGGGGTCTCGTGACCCACCCTTGAGGGGTCTCGAGACCCACCCTTGCGGGGTCACGTGCCCCACCCTTGAGGGGTCTCGAGACCCACCCTTGGGAGGTCACCTGTCCCACCCTGGAGGGGTCAGGTGACCCGCCCTTGAGAGGTCACAGCAGTTTCAGAGGGTCCCTGCGCACCTGTCCGTGGAAACAGAAGTCCTCCCTGCCACTCAGAGCACCGCGCCATTTCCCCTAGCCACACTGCCCAGCAGCACTCTCAGCCCCGCACAGACAGTGTGCTAAGGACAGACTTGGATACCGGGGGCCTGGGCGGGGGATTTTCCATGGAACTCTCTCAGGGCCCGGTGCCCTGTGTCGCCGGGTAGTGCCCATGCCCTTCCTTGACCCCGCAGGTCACTTGCATCCAGCAATAAGCAGCCCTCTGCCTCCACGGGGCTCAAACACCTGGGCCCGGTGTGGGGGCACCTGGCGTACGTGGAGGCAAACCCGCGGACCCCTCTGGCCCGAACCCACCACTGCGAGGATCCCCCTTTTCTTCCATCCGTAAAGGGGTCCTCCTTGGGGAGTGGAGGAACATGGGGAGGCCCCCAGGAGATGGCTTTTCTCCGAGCCGAGTCTGCCTGGTTTCGGGCCAACACCTGGGCCGCGCATGCGCACTCAGGCTTCCAAGCACACGCCTCCCTCGGCTCACCAGACCCACCCTTTAGAGGTCACAGCAGTTCCACACGGTCCCTGGGCACCTGTCCGTGGACACAGGAGCCCTCCCTGCCACCTAGAGGACCACGCGATTTCCGCTGGGGAACACTGCCCAGAAGCACTCCCAGCCTGGCACAGACACTGTGCGCAGGATAGACTTGTGGACCAGGGGCCTGGGCGGGGAATTTTCCAGGGAATTCTCTAAAGGCCAGGTGCCCTCTGTCGCCCTGGGAGTGCCCACGCCGTCCCTTAACCCTGCAGGACACTATCATCCAGCAATAAGCAGCCCTCTGCCTCCACGGGGCTCAAACACCTGGGCCCGTTGTGCGAGCACCTGGCGTACGTGCAGGCAAACCCGCCGACCCCTCTGGCCCGAACCCACCACTGCGAAGATCCCCCATTTCTTCCATCCGTAAAGGGGTGCTCCTTGGGGACTGGAGGAACATGGGGAGACCCCCAGGAGATGGCTTTTCTCCGAGCCGCGGCTGGCTCCTTTCGGGCCTATTCGTGGGCCGCGCATGCGCACTCAGGCTCCCAAGCACACGCCTCCCTCGGCTCACCTGACCCACCCTTGAGCTGTCAGACCATTTGCACAGGGTCCCTAGGCACCTGTATGGAAACGGAAGCCCACCCCGCCACCCAGAGGACCGTGCGATTTCCCATGGGCCACACTTCCCAGCAGCTCTCCCAGCTCCTCAGACACAGTGTGCGCAGGAAAGACTTGGGGAACGGGGGCCTGGGCGGGGGATTTTCCAGGGGGCTGTCTGATGACCAGGCGTCCTCTCTCGCCCGGTGAGTGTCCAAGCCGTCCCTTGACCCCCGCAGGAGACCTGATTCCTGCCATAAGCGGCCCTCTAGCCACATGGGGCAGGGACACCTGGGCCCGGTGTGCCAGCAACTGGCCTACATGGAGGCAAACAAACAGACACCTCAGGCCCGACCCCACCACTGCGAAGATCCCCCTTTTCTTCCATCCGTAAAGGGGTCACGCTTCAGGAGTGGAAGAACACGGGGAGGCCCCCAGGAGATGGCTTTTCTCCGAGCCGCGGCTGGCTCCTTTCTGGCCTATATGTGGGCCGTGCATGCGCACTCAGGCTCCCTACCACAAGCCTCCCTCGGGTCACGGGACCCACACTAGAGGTGTCTCCTGACCCACCCTTGAGGGGTCACGCGACCCACCCCTGAGTGGTCTGGTGACCCACACCTGAGGGGTCACGTGACCCACCCCTGAGGAGTCTCCTGACCCACACCTGAGGGGTCACGTGACGCACCCCTGAGGGGTCACGTGACCCACCCCTGAGGGGTCACGTGACGCACCCCTGAGGGGTCACATGACCCACCCCTGAGGGGTCTCGTGACCCACCCCTGAGGGGTCATGTGACCCACCCCTGAGGGGTCACGTGACGCACCCCTGGGGGGTCACGTGACGCACCCCTGAGGTGTCATGTGACCCACCCCTGAGGGGTCACGTGACCCACCCCTGAGGGGTCTCGTGACCCACCCCTGACGGGTCACGTGACCCAACCCTGAGGGGTCACGTGACCCACCCCTGAGGGGTCTCGTGACCCACCCTGGAGGGTCATGTGCCCCACCCTTGAGGGGTCTCGAGACCCACCCTTGCGGGGTCACGTGCCCCACCCTTGAGGGGTCTCGAGACCCACCCTTGGGAGGTCACCTGTCCCACCCTGGAGGGGTCAGGTGACCCGCCCTTGAGAGGTCACAGCAGTTTCAGAGGGTCCCTGCGCACCTGTCCGTGGAAACAGAAGCCCTCCCTGCCACTCAGAGCACCGCGCCATTTCCCCTAGGCCACACTGCCCAGCAGCACTCTCAGCCCCGCACAGACAGTGTGCTAAGGACAGACTTGGATACCGGGGGCCTGGGCGGGGGATTTTCCATGGAACTCTCTCAGGGCCCCGTGCCCTGTGTCGCCCGGTAGTGCCCATGCCCTTCCTTGACCCCGCAGGACACTTGCATCCAGCAATAAGCAGCCCTCTGCCTCCACGGGGCTCAAACACCTGGGCCCGGTGTGCGGGCACCTGGCGTACGTGGAGGCAAACCCGCGGACCCCTCTGGCCCGAACCCACCACTGCGAAGATCCCCCTTTTCTTCCATCCGTAAAGGGGTCCTCCTTGGGGAGTGGAGGAACATGGGGAGGCCCCCAGGAGATGGCTTTTCTCCGAGCCGAGTCTGCCTGGTTTCGGGCCAACACCTGGGCCGCGCATGCGCACTCAGGCTCCCAAGCACACGCCTCCCTCGGCTCACCAGACCCACCCTTTAGAGGTCACAGCAGTTCCACACGGTCCCTGGGCACCTGTCCGTGGACACAGGAGCCCTCCCTGCCACCTAGAGGACCACGCGATTTCCGCTGGGGAACACTGCCCAGAAGCACTCCCAGCCTGGCACAGACACTGTGCGCAGGATAGACTTGTGGACCAGGGGCCTGGGCGGGGAATTTTCCAGGGAATTCTCTAAAGGCCAGGTGCCCTCTGTCGCCCTGGGAGTGCCCACGCCGTCCCTTAACCCTGCAGGACACTATCATCCAGCAATAAGCAGCCCTCTGCCTCCACGGGGCTCAAACACCTGGGCCCGTTGTGCGAGCACCTGGCGTACGTGCAGGCAAACCCGCCGACCCCTCTGGCCCGAACCCACCACTGCGAAGATCCCCCATTTCTTCCATCCGTAAAGGGGTGCTCCTTGGGGACTGGAGGAACATGGGGAGACCCCCAGGAGATGGCTTTTCTCCGAGCCGCGGCTGGCTCCTTTCGGGCCTATTCGTGGGCCGCGCATGCGCACTCAGGCTCCCAAGCACACGCCTCCCTCGGCTCACCTGACCCACGCTTGAGCTGTCAGACCTTTTGCACAGGGTCCCTAGGCACCTGTCTGGAAACGGAAGCCCACCCCGCCACCCAGAGGACCGCGCGATTTCCCATGGGCCACACTTCCCAGCAGCTCTCCCAGCTCCTCAGACACAGTGTGCGCAGGAAAGACTTTGGGAACGGGGGCCTGGGCGGGGGATTTTCCAGGGGGCTGTCTGATGACCAGGCGTCCTCTCTCGCCCGGTGAGTGTCCAAGCCGTCCCTTGACCCCCGCAGGAGACCTGATTCCTGCCATAAGCGGCCCTCTAGCCACATGGGGCAGGGACACCTGGGCCCGGTGTGCCAGCAACTGGCCTACATGGAGGCAAACAAACAGACACCTCAGGCCCGACCCCACCACTGCGAAGATCCCCCTTTTCTTCCATCCGTAAAGGGGTCACGCTTCAGGAGTGGAAGAACACGGGGAGGCCCCCAGGAGATGGCTTTTCTCCGAGCCGCGGCTGGCTCCTTTCTGGCCTATATGTGGGCCGTGCATGCGCACTCAGGCTCCCTACCACAAGCTTCCCTCGGGTCACGGGACCCACACCAGAGGGGTCACGCGACCCACCCTTGAGGGGTCACGCGACCCACCCCTGAGTGGTCTCGTGACCCACCCCTGAGGGGTCACGTGACCCACCCCTGAGGGGTCACGTGACCCACCCCTGAGGGGTCTCGTGACCCACCCCTGAGGGGTCATGTGACCCACCCCTGAGGGGTCACGTGACGCACCCATGGGGGGTCACGTGACGCACACCTGAGGGGTCACGTGACCCACCCCTGAGGGGTCTCGTGACCCACCCCTGAGGGGTCACGTGACCCACCCCTGAGGGGTCTCGTGACCCACCCTTGAGGGGTCTCGAGACCCACCCTTGCGGGGTCACGTGCCCCACCCTTGAGGGGTCTCGAGACCCACCCTTGGGAGGTCACCTGTCCCACCCTGGAGGGGTCAGGTGACCCGCCCTTGAGAGGTCACAGCAGTTTCAGAGGGTCCCTGCGCACCTGTCCGTGGAAACAGAAGTCCTCCCTGCCACTCAGAGCACCGCGCCATTTCCCCTAGCCACACTGCCCAGCAGCACTCTCAGCCCCGCACAGACAGTGTGCTAAGGACAGACTTGGATACCGGGGGCCTGGGCGGGGGATTTTCCATGGAACTCTCTCAGGGCCCGGTGCCCTGTGTCGCCGGGTAGTGCCCATGCCCTTCCTTGACCCCGCAGGACACTTGCATCCAGCAATAAGCAGCCCTCTGCCTCCACGGGGCTCAAACACCTGGGCCCGGTGTGGGGGCACCTGGCGTACGTGGAGGCAAACCCGCGGACCCCTCTGGCCCGAACCCACCACTGCGAGGATCCCCCTTTTCTTCCATCCGTAAAGGGGTCCTCCTTGGGGAGTGGAGGAACATGGGGAGGCCCCCAGGAGATGGCTTTTCTCCGAGCCGAGTCTGCCTGGTTTCGGGCCAACACCTGGGCCGCGCATGCGCACTCAGGCTTCCAAGCACACGCCTCCCTCGGCTCACCAGACCCACCCTTTAGAGGTCACAGCAGTTCCACACGGTCCCTGGGCACCTGTCCGTGGACACAGGAGCCCTCCCTGCCACCTAGAGGACCACGCGATTTCCGCTGGGGAACACTGCCCAGAAGCACTCCCAGCCTGGCACAGACACTGTGCGCAGGATAGACTTGTGGACCAGGGGCCTGGGCGGGGAATTTTCCAGGGAATTCTCTAAAGGCCAGGTGCCCTCTGTCGCCCTGGGAGTGCCCACGCCGTCCCTTAACCCTGCAGGACACTATCATCCAGCAATAAGCAGCCCTCTGCCTCCACGGGGCTCAAACACCTGGGCCCGTTGTGCGAGCACCTGGCGTACGTGCAGGCAAACCCGCCGACCCCTCTGGCCCGAACCCACCACTGCGAAGATCCCCCATTTCTTCCATCCGTAAAGGGGTGCTCCTTGGGGACTGGAGGAACATGGGGAGACCCCCAGGAGATGGCTTTTCTCCGAGCCGCGGCTGGCTCCTTTCGGGCCTATTCGTGGGCCGCGCATGCGCACTCAGGCTCCCAAGCACACGCCTCCCTCGGCTCACCTGACCCACCCTTGAGCTGTCAGACCATTTGCACAGGGTCCCTAGGCACCTGTATGGAAACGGAAGCCCACCCCGCCACCCAGAGGACCGTGCGATTTCCCATGGGCCACACTTCCCAGCAGCTCTCCCAGCTCCTCAGACACAGTGTGCGCAGGAAAGACTTGGGGAACGGGGGCCTGGGCGGGGGATTTTCCAGGGGGCTGTCTGATGACCAGGCGTCCTCTCTCGCCCGGTGAGTGTCCAAGCCGTCCCTTGACCCCCGCAGGAGACCTGATTCCTGCCATAAGCGGCCCTCTAGCCACATGGGGCAGGGACACCTGGGCCCGGTGTGCCAGCAACTGGCCTACATGGAGGCAAACAAACAGACACCTCAGGCCCGACCCCACCACTGCGAAGATCCCCCTTTTCTTCCATCCGTAAAGGGGTCACGCTTCAGGAGTGGAAGAACACGGGGAGGCCCCCAGGAGATGGCTTTTCTCCGAGCCGCGGCTGGCTCCTTTCTGGCCTATATGTGGGCCGTGCATGCGCACTCAGGCTCCCTACCACAAGCCTCCCTCGGGTCACGGGACCCACACTAGAGGTGTCTCCTGACCCACCCTTGAGGGGTCACGCGACCCACCCCTGAGTGGTCTGGTGACCCACACCTGAGGGGTCACGTGACCCACCCCTGAGGAGTCTCCTGACCCACACCTGAGGGGTCACGTGACGCACCCCTGAGGGGTCACGTGACCCACCCCTGAGGGGTCACGTGACGCACCCCTGAGGGGTCACATGACCCACCCCTGAGGGGTCTCGTGACCCACCCCTGAGGGGTCATGTGACCCACCCCTGAGGGGTCACGTGACGCACCCCTGGGGGGTCACGTGACGCACCCCTGAGGTGTCATGTGACCCACCCCTGAGGGGTCACGTGACCCACCCCTGAGGGGTCTCGTGACCCACCCCTGACGGGTCACGTGACCCAACCCTGAGGGGTCACGTGACCCACCCCTGAGGGGTCTCGTGACCCACCCTGGAGGGTCACGTGCCCCACCCTTGAGGGGTCTCGAGACCCACCCTTGCGGGGTCACGTGCCCCACCCTTAGGGGTCTCGAGACCCACCCTTGGGAGGTCACCTGTCCCACCCTGGAGGGGTCAGGTGACCCGCCCTTGAGAGGTCACAGCAGTTTCAGAGGGTCCCTGCGCACCTGTCCGTGGAAACAGAAGCCCTCCCTGCCACTCAGAGCACCGCGCCATTTCCCCTAGGCCACACTGCCCAGCAGCACTCTCAGCCCCGCACAGACAGTGTGCTAAGGACAGACTTGGATACCGGGGGCCTGGGCGGGGGATTTTCCATGGAACTCTCTCAGGGCCCCGTGCCCTGTGTCGCCCGGTAGTGCCCATGCCCTTCCTTGACCCCGCAGGACACTTGCATCCAGCAATAAGCAGCCCTCTGCCTCCACGGGGCTCAAACACCTGGGCCCGGTGTGCGGGCACCTGGCGTACGTGGAGGCAAAACCGCGGACCCCTCTGGCCCGAACCCACCACTGCGAAGATCCCCCTTTTCTTCCATCCGTAAAGGGGTCCTCCTTGGGGAGTGGAGGAACATAGGGAGGCCCCCAGGAGATGGCTTTTCTCCGAGCCGAGTCTGCCTGGTTTCGGGCCAACACCTGGGCCGCGCATGCGCACTCAGGCTCCCAAGCACACGCCTCCCTCGGCTCACCAGACCCACCCTTTAGAGGTCACAGCAGTTCCACACGGTCCCTGGGCACCTGTCCGTGGACACAGGAGCCCTCCCTGCCACCTAGAGGACCCTTCGATTTCCGCTGGGGAACACTGCCCAGAAGCACTCCCAGCCTGGCACAGACACTGTGCGCAGGATAGACTTGTGGACCAGGGGCCTGGGCGGGGAATTTTCCAGGGAATTCTCTAAAGGCCAGGTGCCCTCTGTCGCCCTGGGAGTGCCCACGCCGTCCCTTAACCCTGCAGGACACTATCATCCAGCAATAAGCAGCCCTCTGCCTCCACGGGGCTCAAACACCTGGGCCCGTTGTGCGAGCACCTGGCGTACGTGCAGGCAAACCCGCCGACCCCTCTGGCCCGAACCCACCACTGCGAAGATCCCCCATTTCTTCCATCCGTAAAGGGGTGCTCCTTGGGGACTGGAGGAACATGGGGAGACCCCCAGGAGATGGCTTTTCTCCGAGCCGCGGCTGGCTCCTTTCGGGCCTATTCGTGGGCCGCGCATGCGCACTCAGGCTCCCAAGCACACGCCTCCCTCGGCTCACCTGACCCACGCTTGAGCTGTCAGACCTTTTGCACAGGGTCCCTAGGCACCTGTATGGAAACGGAAGCCCACCCCGCCACCCAGAGGACCGCGCGATTTCCCATGGGCCACACTTCCCAGCAGCTCTCCCAGCTCCTCAGACACAGTGTGCGCAGGAAAGACTTTGGGAACGGGGGCCTGGGCGGGGGATTTTCCAGGGGGCTGTCTGATGACCAGGCGTCCTCTCTCGCCCGGTGAGTGTCCAAGCCGTCCCTTGACCCCCGCAGGAGACCTGATTCCTGCCATAAGCGGCCCTCTAGCCACATGGGGCAGGGACACCTGGGCCCGGTGTGCCAGCAACTGGCCTACATGGAGGCAAACAAACAGACACCTCAGGCCCGACCCCACCACTGCGAAGATCCCCCTTTTCTTCCATCCGTAAAGGGGTCACGCTTCAGGAGTGGAAGAACACGGGGAGGCCCCCAGGAGATGGCTTTTCTCCGAGCCGCGGCTGGCTCCTTTCTGGCCTATATGTGGGCCGTGCATGCGCACTCAGGCTCCCTACCACAAGCCTCCCTCGGGTCACGGGACCCACACTAGAGGTGTCTCCTGACCCACCCTTGAGGGGTCACGCGACCCACCCCTGAGTGGTCTGGTGACCCACACCTGAGGGGTCACGTGACCCACCCCTGAGGAGTCTCCTGACCCACCCCTGAGGGGTCACGTGACCCACCCCTGAGGGGTCACGTGACGCACCCCTGAGGGGTCACATGACCCACCCCTGAGGGGTCTCGTGACCCACCCCTGAGGGGTCATGTGACCCACCCCTGAGGGGTCACGTGACGCACCCCTGGGGGGTCACGTGACGCACCCCTGAGGTGTCATGTGACCCACCCCTGAGGGGTCACGTGACCCACCCCTGAGGGGTCTCGTGACCCACCCCTGACGGGTCACGTGACCCAACCCTGAGGGGTCACGTGACCCACCCCTGAGGGGTCTCGTGACCCACCCTGGAGGGTCACGTGCCCCACCCTTGAGGGGTCTCGAGACCCACCCTTGCGGGGTCACGTGCCCCACCCTTAGGGGTCTCGAGACCCACCCTTGGGAGGTCACCTGTCCCACCCTGGAGGGGTCAGGTGACCCGCCCTTGAGAGGTCACAGCAGTTTCAGAGGGTCCCTGCGCACCTGTCCGTGGAAACAGAAGCCCTCCCTGCCACTCAGAGCACCGCGCCATTTCCCCTAGGCCACACTGCCCAGCAGCACTCTCAGCCCCGCACAGACAGTGTGCTAAGGACAGACTTGGATACCGGGGGCCTGGGCGGGGGATTTTCCATGGAACTCTCTCAGGGCCCGGTGCCCTGTGTCGCCGGGTAGTGCCCATGCCCTTCCTTGACCCCGCAGGACACTTGCATCCAGCAATAAGCAGCCCTCTGCCTCCACGGGGCTCAAACACCTGGGCCCGGTGTGGGGGCACCTGGCGTACGTGGAGGCAAACCCGCGGACCCCTCTGGCCCGAACCCACCACTGCGAGGATCCCCCTTTTCTTCCATCCGTAAAGGGGTCCTCCTTGGGGAGTGGAGGAACATGGGGAGGCCCCCAGGAGATGGCTTTTCTCCGAGCCGAGTCTGCCTGGTTTCGGGCCAACACCTGGGCCGCGCATGCGCACTCAGGCTCCCAAGCACACGCCTCCCTCGGCTCACCAGACCCACCCTTTAGAGGTCACAGCAGTTCCACACGGTCCCTGGGCACCTGTCCGTGGACACAGGAGCCCTCCCTGCCACCTAGAGGACCACGCGATTTCCGCTGGGGAACACTGCCCAGAAGCACTCCCAGCCTGGCACAGACACTGTGCGCAGGATAGACTTGTGGACCAGGGGCCTGGGCGGGGAATTTTCCAGGGAATTCTCTAAAGGCCAGGTGCCCTCTGTCGCCCTGGGAGTGCCCACGCCGTCCCTTAACCCTGCAGGACACTATCATCCAGCAATAAGCAGCCCTCTGCCTCCACGGGGCTCAAACACCTGGGCCCGTTGTGCGAGCACCTGGCGTACGTGCAGGCAAACCCGCCGACCCCTCTGGCCCGAACCCACCACTGCGAAGATCCCCCATTTCTTCCATCCGTAAAGGGGTGCTCCTTGGGGACTGGAGGAACATGGGGAGACCCCCAGGAGATGGCTTTTCTCCGAGCCGCGGCTGGCTCCTTTCGGGCCTATTCGTGGGCCGCGCATGCGCACTCAGGCTCCCAAGCACACGCCTCCCTCGGCTCACCTGACCCACGCTTGAGCTGTCAGACCTTTTGCACAGGGTCCCTAGGCACCTGTCTGGAAACGGAAGCCCACCCCGCCACCCAGAGGACCGCGCGATTTCCCATGGGCCACACTTCCCAGCAGCTCTCCCAGCTCCTCAGACACAGTGTGCGCAGGAAAGACTTTGGGAACGGGGGCCTGGGCGGGGGATTTTCCAGGGGGCTGTCTGATGACCAGGCGTCCTCTCTCGCCCGGTGAGTGTCCAAGCCGTCCCTTGACCCCCGCAGGAGACCTGATTCCTGCCATAAGCGGCCCTCTAGCCACATGGGGCAGGGACACCTGGGCCCGGTGTGCCAGCAACTGGCCTACATGGAGGCAAACAAACAGACACCTCAGGCCCGACCCCACCACTGCGAAGATCCCCCTTTTCTTCCATCCGTAAAGGGGTCACGCTTCAGGAGTGGAAGAACACGGGGAGGCCCCCAGGAGATGGCTTTTCTCCGAGCCGCGGCTGGCTCCTTTCTGGCCTATATGTGGGCCGTGCATGCGCACTCAGGCTCCCTACCACAAGCCTCCCTCGGGTCACGGGACCCACACTAGAGGTGTCTCCTGACCCACCCTTGAGGGGTCACGCGACCCACCCCTGAGTGGTCTGGTGACCCACACCTGAGGGGTCACGTGACCCACCCCTGAGGAGTCTCCTGACCCACCCCTGAGGGGTCACGTGACCCACCCCTGAGGGGTCACGTGACGCACCCCTGAGGGGTCACATGACCCACCCCTGAGGGGTCTCGTGACCCACCCCTGAGGGGTCATGTGACCCACCCCTGAGGGGTCACGTGACGCACCCCTGGGGGGTCACGTGACGCACCCCTGAGGTGTCATGTGACCCACCCCTGAGGGGTCACGTGACCCACCCCTGAGGGGTCTCGTGACCCACCCCTGACGGGTCACGTGACCCAACCCTGAGGGGTCACGTGACCCACCCCTGAGGGGTCTCGTGACCCACCCTGGAGGGTCACGTGCCCCACCCTTGAGGGGTCTCGAGACCCACCCTTGCGGGGTCACGTGCCCCACCCTTAGGGGTCTCGAGACCCACCCTTGGGAGGTCACCTGTCCCACCCTGGAGGGGTCAGGTGACCCGCCCTTGAGAGGTCACAGCAGTTTCAGAGGGTCCCTGCGCACCTGTCCGTGGAAACAGAAGCCCTCCCTGCCACTCAGAGCACCGCGCCATTTCCCCTAGGCCACACTGCCCAGCAGCACTCTCAGCCCCGCACAGACAGTGTGCTAAGGACAGACTTGGATACCGGGGGCCTGGGCGGGGGATTTTCCATGGAACTCTCTCAGGGCCCGGTGCCCTGTGTCGCCGGGTAGTGCCCATGCCCTTCCTTGACCCCGCAGGACACTTGCATCCAGCAATAAGCAGCCCTCTGCCTCCACGGGGCTCAAACACCTGGGCCCGGTGTGGGGGCACCTGGCGTACGTGGAGGCAAACCCGCGGACCCCTCTGGCCCGAACCCACCACTGCGAGGATCCCCCTTTTCTTCCATCCGTAAAGGGGTCCTCCTTGGGGAGTGGAGGAACATGGGGAGGCCCCCAGGAGATGGCTTTTCTCCGAGCCGAGTCTGCCTGGTTTCGGGCCAACACCTGGGCCGCGCATGCGCACTCAGGCTCCCAAGCACACGCCTCCCTCGGCTCACCAGACCCACCCTTTAGAGGTCACAGCAGTTCCACACGGTCCCTGGGCACCTGTCCGTGGACACAGGAGCCCTCCCTGCCACCTAGAGGACCACGCGATTTCCGCTGGGGAACACTGCCCAGAAGCACTCCCAGCCTGGCACAGACACTGTGCGCAGGATAGACTTGTGGACCAGGGGCCTGGGCGGGGAATTTTCCAGGGAATTCTCTAAAGGCCAGGTGCCCTCTGTCGCCCTGGGAGTGCCCACGCCGTCCCTTAACCCTGCAGGACACTATCATCCAGCAATAAGCAGCCCTCTGCCTCCACGGGGCTCAAACACCTGGGCCCGTTGTGCGAGCACCTGGCGTACGTGCAGGCAAACCCGCCGACCCCTCTGGCCCGAACCCACCACTGCGAAGATCCCCCATTTCTTCCATCCGTAAAGGGGTGCTCCTTGGGGACTGGAGGAACATGGGGAGACCCCCAGGAGATGGCTTTTCTCCGAGCCGCGGCTGGCTCCTTTCGGGCCTATTCGTGGGCCGCGCATGCGCACTCAGGCTCCCAAGCACACGACTCCCTCGGCTCACCTGACCCACCCTTGAGCTGTCAGACCATTTGCACAGGGTCCCTAGGCACCTGTCTGGAAACGGAAGCCCACCCCGCCACCCAGAGGACCGCGCGATTTCCCATGGGCCACACTTCCCAGCAGCTCTCCCAGCTCCTCAGACACAGTGTGCGCAGGAAAGACTTGGGGAACGGGGGCCTGGGCGGGGGATTTTCCAGGGGGCTGTCTGATGACCAGGCGTCCTCTCTCGCCCGGTGAGTGTCCAAGCCGTCCCTTGACCCCCGCAGGAGACCTGATTCCTGCCATAAGCGGCCCTCTAGCCACATGGGGCAGGGACACCTGGGCCCGGTGTGCCAGCAACTGGCCTACATGGAGGCAAACAAACAGACACCTCAGGCCCGACCCCACCACTGCGAAGATCCCCCTTTTCTTCCATCCGTAAAGGGGTCACGCTTCAGGAGTGGAAGAACACGGGGAGGCCCCCAGGAGATGGCTTTTCTCCGAGCCGCGGCTGGCTCCTTTCTGGCCTATATGTGGGCCGTGCATGCGCACTCAGGCTCCCTACCACAAGCTTCCCTCGGGTCACGGGAACCACACTAGAGGGGTCACGCGACCCACCCTTGAGGGGTCACGCGACCCACCCCTGAGTGGTCTCGTGACCCACCCCTGAGGGGTCACGTGACCCACACCTGAGGGGTCACGTGACCCAACCCTGAGGGGTCACGTGACCCAACCCTGAGGGGTCACGTGACCCACCCCTGAGGGGTCTCGTGACCCACCCTTGAGGGTCACGTGCCCCACCCTTGAGGGGTCTCGAGACCCACCCTTGCGGGGTCACGTGCCCCACCCTTGAGGGGTCTCGAGACCCACCCTTGGGAGGTCACCTGTCCCACCCTGGAGGGGTCAGGTGACCCGCCCTTTAGAGGTCACAGCAGTTTCAGAGGGTCCCTGCGCACCTGTCCGTGGAAACAGAAGTCCTCCCTGCCACTCAGAGCACCGCGCCATTTCCCCTAGCCACACTGCCCAGCAGCACTCTCAGCCCCGCACAGACAGTGTGCTAAGGACAGACGTGGATACCGGGGGCCTGGGCGGGGGATTTTCCATGGAACTCTCTCAGGGCCCGGTGCCCTGTGTCGCCCGGTAGTGCCCATGCCCTTCCTTGACCCCGCAGGACACTTGCATCCAGCAATAAGCAGCCCTCTGCCTCCACGGGGCTCAAACACCTGGGCCCGGTGTGGGGGCACCTGGCGTACGTGGAGGCAAACCCGCGGACCCCTCTGGCCCGAACCCACCACTGCGAAGATCCCCCTTTTCTTCCATCCGTAAAGGGGTCCTCCTTGGGGAGTGGAGGAACATGGGGAGGCCCCCAGGAGATGGCTTTTCTCCGAGCCGAGTCTGCCTGGTTTCGGGCCAACACCTGGGCCGCGCATGCGCACTCAGGCTCCCAAGCACACGCCTCCCTCGGCTCACCAGACCCACCCTTTAGAGGTCACAGCAGTTCCACACGGTCCCTGGGCACCTGTCCGTGGACACAGGAGCCCTCCCTGCCACCTAGAGGACCACGCGATTTCCGCTGGGGAACACTGCCCAGAAGCACTCCCAGCCTGGCACAGACACTGTGCGCAGGATAGACTTGTGGACCAGGGGCCTGGGCGGGGAATTTTCCAGGGAATTCTCTAAAGGCCAGGTGCCCTCTGTCGCCCTGGGAGTGCCCACGCCGTCCCTTAACCCTGCAGGACACTATCATCCAGCAATAAGCAGCCCTCTGCCTCCACGGGGCTCAAACACCTGGGCCCGTTGTGCGAGCACCTGGCGTACGTGCAGGCAAACCCGCCGACCCCTCTGGCCCGAACCCACCACTGCGAAGATCCCCCATTTCTTCCATCCGTAAAGGGGTGCTCCTTGGGGACTGGAGGAACATGGGGAGACCCCCAGGAGATGGCTTTTCTCCGAGCCGCGGCTGGCTCCTTTCGGGCCTATTCGTGGGCCGCGCATGCGCACTCAGGCTCCCAAGCACACGCCTCCCTCGGCTCACCTGACCCACGCTTGAGCTGTCAGACCTTTTGCACAGGGTCCCTAGGCACCTGTCTGGAAACGGAAGCCCACCCCGCCACCCAGAGGACCGCGCGATTTCCCATGGGCCACACTTCCCAGCAGCTCTCCCAGCTCCTCAGACACAGTGTGCGCAGGAAAGACTTTGGGAACGGGGGCCTGGGCGGGGGATTTTCCAGGGGGCTGTCTGATGACCAGGCGTCCTCTCTCGCCCGGTGAGTGTCCAAGCCGTCCCTTGACCCCCGCAGGAGACCTGATTCCTGCCATAAGCGGCCCTCTAGCCACATGGGGCAGGGACACCTGGGCCCGGTGTGCCAGCAACTGGCCTACATGGAGGCAAACAAACAGACACCTCAGGCCCGACCCCACCACTGCGAAGATCCCCCTTTTCTTCCATCCGTAAAGGGGTCACGCTTCAGGAGTGGAAGAACACGGGGAGGCCCCCAGGAGATGGCTTTTCTCCGAGCCGCGGCTGGCTCCTTTCTGGCCTATATGTGGGCCGTGCATGCGCACTCAGGCTCCCTACCACAAGCCTCCCTCGGGTCACGGGACCCACACTAGAGGTGTCTCCTGACCCACCCTTGAGGGGTCACGCGACCCACCCCTGAGTGGTCTGGTGACCCACACCTGAGGGGTCACGTGACCCACCCCTGAGGAGTCTCCTGACCCACACCTGAGGGGTCACGTGACGCACCCCTGAGGGGTCACGTGACCCACCCCTGAGGGGTCACGTGACGCACCCCTGAGGGGTCACATGACCCACCCCTGAGGGGTCTCGTGACCCACCCCTGAGGGGTCATGTGACCCACCCCTGAGGGGTCACGTGACGCACCCCTGGGGGGTCACGTGACGCACCCCTGAGGTGTCATGTGACCCACCCCTGAGGGGTCACGTGACCCACCCCTGAGGGGTCTCGTGACCCACCCCTGACGGGTCACGTGACCCAACCCTGAGGGGTCACGTGACCCACCCCTGAGGGGTCTCGTGACCCACCCTGGAGGGTCACGTGCCCCACCCTTGAGGGGTCTCGAGACCCACCCTTGCGGGGTCACGTGCCCCACCCTTAGGGGTCTCGAGACCCACCCTTGGGAGGTCACCTGTCCCACCCTGGAGGGGTCAGGTGACCCGCCCTTGAGAGGTCACAGCAGTTTCAGAGGGTCCCTGCGCACCTGTCCGTGGAAACAGAAGCCCTCCCTGCCACTCAGAGCACCGCGCCATTTCCCCTAGGCCACACTGCCCAGCAGCACTCTCAGCCCCGCACAGACAGTGTGCTAAGGACAGACTTGGATACCGGGGGCCTGGGCGGGGGATTTTCCATGGAACTCTCTCAGGGCCCCGTGCCCTGTGTCGCCCGGTAGTGCCCATGCCCTTCCTTGACCCCGCAGGACACTTGCATCCAGCAATAAGCAGCCCTCTGCCTCCACGGGGCTCAAACACCTGGGCCCGGTGTGCGGGCACCTGGCGTACGTGGCGGCAAACCCGCGGACCCCTCTGGCCCGAACCCACCACTGCGAAGATCCCCCTTTTCTTCCATCCGTAAAGGGGTCCTCCTTGGGGAGTGGAGGAACATAGGGAGGCCCCCAGGAGATGGCTTTTCTCCGAGCCGAGTCTGCCTGGTTTCGGGCCAACACCTGGGCCGCGCATGCGCACTCAGGCTCCCAAGCACACGCCTCCCTCGGCTCACCAGACCCACCCTTTAGAGGTCACAGCAGTTCCACACGGTCCCTGGGCACCTGTCCGTGGACACAGGAGCCCTCCCTGCCACCTAGAGGACCACGCGATTTCCGCTGGGGAACACTGCCCAGAAGCACTCCCAGCCTGGCACAGACACTGTGCGCAGGATAGACTTGTGGACCAGGGGCCTGGGCGGGGAATTTTCCAGGGAATTCTCTAAAGGCCAGGTGCCCTCTGTCGCCCTGGGAGTGCCCACGCCGTCCCTTAACCCTGCAGGACACTATCATCCAGCAATAAGCAGCCCTCTGCCTCCACGGGGCTCAAACACCTGGGCCCGTTGTGCGAGCACCTGGCGTACGTGCAGGCAAACCCGCCGACCCCTCTGGCCCGAACCCACCACTGCGAAGATCCCCCATTTCTTCCATCCGTAAAGGGGTGCTCCTTGGGGACTGGAGGAACATGGGGAGACCCCCAGGAGATGGCTTTTCTCCGAGCCGCGGCTGGCTCCTTTCGGGCCTATTCGCGGGCCGCGCATGCGCACTCAGGCTCCCAAGCACACGCCTCCCTCGGCTCACCTGACCCACGCTTGAGCTGTCAGACCTTTTGCACAGGGTCCCTAGGCACCTGTCTGGAAACGGAAGCCCACCCCGCCACCCAGAGGACCGCGCGATTTCCCATGGGCCACACTTCCCAGCAGCTCTCCCAGCTCCTCAGACACAGTGTGCGCAGGAAAGACTTTGGGAACGGGGGCCTGGGCGGGGGATTTTCCAGGGGGCTGTCTGATGACCAGGCGTCCTCTCTCGCCCGGTGAGTGTCCAAGCCGTCCCTTGACCCCCGCAGGAGACCTGATTCCTGCCATAAGCGGCCCTCTAGCCACATGGGGCAGGGACACCTGGGCCCGGTGTGCCAGCAACTGGCCTACATGGAGGCAAACAAACAGACACCTCAGGCCCGACCCCACCACTGCGAAGATCCCCCTTTTCTTCCATCCGTAAAGGGGTCACGCTTCAGGAGTGGAAGAACACGGGGAGGCCCCCAGGAGATGGCTTTTCTCCGAGCCGCGGCTGGCTCCTTTCTGGCCTATATGTGGGCCGTGCATGCGCACTCAGGCTCCCTACCACAAGCCTCCCTCGGGTCACGGGACCCACACTAGAGGTGTCTCCTGACCCACCCTTGAGGGGTCACGCGACCCACCCCTGAGTGGTCTGGTGACCCACACCTGAGGGGTCACGTGACCCACCCCTGAGGAGTCTCCTGACCCACCCCTGAGGGGTCACGTGACCCACCCCTGAGGGGTCACGTGACGCACCCCTGAGGGGTCACATGACCCACCCCTGAGGGGTCTCGTGACCCACCCCTGAGGGGTCATGTGACCCACCCCTGAGGGGTCACGTGACGCACCCCTGGGGGGTCACGTGACGCACCCCTGAGGTGTCATGTGACCCACCCCTGAGGGGTCACGTGACCCACCCCTGAGGGGTCTCGTGACCCACCCCTGACGGGTCACGTGACCCAACCCTGAGGGGTCACGTGACCCACCCCTGAGGGGTCTCGTGACCCACCCTGGAGGGTCACGTGCCCCACCCTTGAGGGGTCTCGAGACCCACCCTTGCGGGGTCACGTGCCCCACCCTTAGGGGTCTCGAGACCCACCCTTGGGAGGTCACCTGTCCCACCCTGGAGGGGTCAGGTGACCCGCCCTTGAGAGGTCACAGCAGTTTCAGAGGGTCCCTGCGCACCTGTCCGTGGAAACAGAAGCCCTCCCTGCCACTCAGAGCACCGCGCCATTTCCCCTAGGCCACACTGCCCAGCAGCACTCTCAGCCCCGCACAGACAGTGTGCTAAGGACAGACTTGGATACCGGGGGCCTGGGCGGGGGATTTTCCATGGAACTCTCTCAGGGCCCCGTGCCCTGTGTCGCCCGGGAGTGCCCATGCCCTTCCTTGACCCCGCAGGACACTTGCATCCAGCAATACGCAGCCCTCTGCCTCCACGGGGCTCAAACACCTGGGCCCGGTGTGCGGGCACCTGGCGTACGTGGAGGCAAACCCGCGGACCCCTCTGGCCCGAACCCACCACTGCGAAGATCCCCCTTTTCTTCCATCCGTAAAGGGGTCCTCCTTGGGGAGTGGAGGAACATGGGGAGGCCCCCAGGAGATGGCTTTTCTCCGAGCCGAGTCTGCCTGGTTTCGGGCCAACACCTGGGCCGCGCATGCGCACTCAGGCTCCCAAGCACACGCCTCCCTCGGCTCACCAGACCCACCCTTTAGAGGTCACAGCAGTTCCACACGGTCCCTGGGCACCTGTCCGTGGACACAGGAGCCCTCCCTGCCACCTAGAGGACCACGCGATTTCCGCTGGGGAACACTGCCCAGAAGCACTCCCAGCCTGGCACAGACACTGTGCGCAGGATAGACTTGTGGACCAGGGGCCTGGGCGGGGAATTTTCCAGGGAATTCTCTAAAGGCCAGGTGCCCTCTGTCGCCCTGGGAGTGCCCACGCCGTCCCTTAACCCTGCAGGACACTATCATCCAGCAATAAGCAGCCCTCTGCCTCCACGGGGCTCAAACACCTGGGCCCGTTGTGCGAGCACCTGGCGTACGTGCAGGCAAACCCGCCGACCCCTCTGGCCCGAACCCACCACTGCGAAGATCCCCCATTTCTTCCATCCGTAAAGGGGTGCTCCTTGGGGACTGGAGGAACATGGGGAGACCCCCAGGAGATGGCTTTTCTCCGAGCCGCGGCTGGCTCCTTTCAGGCCTATTCGTGGGCCGCGCATGCGCACTCAGGCTCCCAAGCACACGACTCCCTCGGCTCACCTGACCCACCCTTGAGCTGTCAGACCATTTGCACAGGGTCCCTAGGCACCTGTCTGGAAACGGAAGCCCACCCCGCCACCCAGAGGACCGCGCGATTTCCCATGGGCCACACTTCCCAGCAGCTCTCCCAGCTCCTCAGACACAGTGTGCGCAGGAAAGACTTGGGGAACGGGGGCCTGGGCGGGGGATTTTCCAGGGGGCTGTCTGATGACCAGGCGTCCTCTCTCGCCCGGTGAGTGTCCAAGCCGTCCCTTGACCCCCGCAGGAGACCTGATTCCTGCCATAAGCGGCCCTCTAGCCACATGGGGCAGGGACACCTGGGCCCGGTGTGCCAGCAACTGGCCTACATGGAGGCAAACAAACAGACACCTCAGGCCCGACCCCACCACTGCGAAGATCCCCCTTTTCTTCCATCCGTAAAGGGGTCACGCTTCAGGAGTGGAAGAACACGGGGAGGCCCCCAGGAGATGGCTTTTCTCCGAGCCGCGGCTGGCTCCTTTCTGGCCTATATGTGGGCCGTGCATGCGCACTCAGGCTCCCTACCACAAGCTTCCCTCGGGTCACGGGAACCACACTAGAGGGGTCACGCGACCCACCCTTGAGGGGTCACGCGACCCACCCCTGAGTGGTCTCGTGACCCACCCCTGAGGGGTCACGTGACCCACACCTGAGGGGTCACGTGACCCAACCCTGAGGGGTCACGTGACCCAACCCTGAGGGGTCACGTGACCCACCCCTGAGGGGTCTCGTGACCCACCCTTGAGGGTCACGTGCCCCACCCTTGAGGGGTCTCGAGACCCACCCTTGCGGGGTCACGTGCCCCACCCTTGAGGGGTCTCGAGACCCACCCTTGGGAGGTCACCTGTCCCACCCTGGAGGGGTCAGGTGACCCGCCCTTTAGAGGTCACAGCAGTTTCAGAGGGTCCCTGCGCACCTGTCCGTGGAAACAGAAGTCCTCCCTGCCACTCAGAGCACCGCGCCATTTCCCCTAGCCACACTGCCCAGCAGCACTCTCAGCCCCGCACAGACAGTGTGCTAAGGACAGACGTGGATACCGGGGGCCTGGGCGGGGGATTTTCCATGGAACTCTCTCAGGGCCCGGTGCCCTGTGTCGCCCGGTAGTGCCCATGCCCTTCCTTGACCCCGCAGGACACTTGCATCCAGCAATAAGCAGCCCTCTGCCTCCACGGGGCTCAAACACCTGGGCCCGGTGTGCGGGCACCTGGCGTACGTGGAGGCAAACCCGCGGACCCCTCTGGCCCGAACCCACCACTGCGAAGATCCCCCTTTTCTTCCATCCGTAAAGGGGTCCTCCTTGGGGAGTGGAGGAACATGGGGAGGCCCCCAGGAGATGGCTTTTCTCCGAGCCGAGTCTGCCTGGTTTCGGGCCAACACCTGGGCCGCGCATGCGCACTCAGGCTCCCAAGCACACGCCTCCCTCGGCTCACCAGACCCACCCTTTAGAGGTCACAGCAGTTCCACACGGTCCCTGGGCACCTGTCCGTGGACACAGGAGCCCTCCCTGCCACCTAGAGGACCACGCGATTTCCGCTGGGGAACACTGCCCAGAAGCACTCCCAGCCTGGCACAGACACTGTGCGCAGGATAGACTTGTGGACCAGGGGCCTGGGCGGGGAATTTTCCAGGGAATTCTCTAAAGGCCAGGTGCCCTCTGTCGCCCTGGGAGTGCCCACGCCGTCCCTTAACCCTGCAGGACACTATCATCCAGCAATAAGCAGCCCTCTGCCTCCACGGGGCTCAAACACCTGGGCCCGTTGTGCGAGCACCTGGCGTACGTGCAGGCAAACCCGCCGACCCCTCTGGCCCGAACCCACCACTGCGAAGATCCCCCATTTCTTCCATCCGTAAAGGGGTGCTCCTTGGGGACTGGAGGAACATGGGGAGACCCCCAGGAGATGGCTTTTCTCCGAGCCGCGGCTGGCTCCTTTCGGGCCTATTCGTGGGCCGCGCATGCGCACTCAGGCTCCCAAGCACACGCCTCCCTCGGCTCACCTGACCCACGCTTGAGCTGTCAGACCTTTTGCACAGGGTCCCTAGGCACCTGTCTGGAAACGGAAGCCCACCCCGCCACCCAGAGGACCGCGCGATTTCCCATGGGCCACACTTCCCAGCAGCTCTCCCAGCTCCTCAGACACAGTGTGCGCAGGAAAGACTTGGGGAACGGGGGCCTGGGCGGGGGATTTTCCAGGGGGCTGTCTGATGACCAGGCGTCCTCTCTCGCCCGGTGAGTGTCCAAGCCGTCCCTTGACCCCCGCAGGAGACCTGATTCCTGCCATAAGCGGCCCTCTAGCCACATGGGGCAGGGACACCTGGGCCCGGTGTGCCAGCAACTGGCCTACATGGAGGCAAACAAACAGACACCTCAGGCCCGACCCCACCACTGCGAAG
This sequence comes from Desmodus rotundus, assembly GCF_022682495.2. Lineage (NCBI taxonomy): Eukaryota > Metazoa > Chordata > Mammalia > Chiroptera > Phyllostomidae > Desmodus > Desmodus rotundus. The sequence continues at coordinate 717,849 of NW_026527335.1, forward strand.
ATCCCCCTTTTCTTCCATCCGTAAAGGGGTCACGCTTCAGGAGTGGAAGAACACGGGGAGGCCCCCAGGAGATGGCTTTTCTCCGAGCCGCGGCTGGCTCCTTTCTGGCCTATATGTGGGCCGTGCATGCGCACTCAGGCTCCCTACCACAAGCCTCCCTCGGGTCACGGGACCCACACTAGAGGTGTCTCCTGACCCACCCTTGAGGGGTCACGCGACCCACCCCTGAGTGGTCTGGTGACCCACACCTGAGGGGTCACGTGACCCACCCCTGAGGAGTCTCCTGACCCACACCTGAGGGGTCACGTGACGCACCCCTGAGGGGTCACGTGACCCACCCCTGAGGGGTCACGTGACGCACCCCTGAGGGGTCACATGACCCACCCCTGAGGGGTCTCGTGACCCACCCCTGAGGGGTCATGTGACCCACCCCTGAGGGGTCACGTGACGCACCCCTGGGGGGTCACGTGACGCACCCCTGAGGTGTCATGTGACCCACCCCTGAGGGGTCACGTGACCCACCCCTGAGGGGTCTCGTGACCCACCCCTGACGGGTCACGTGACCCAACCCTGAGGGGTCACGTGACCCACCCCTGAGGGGTCTCGTGACCCACCCTGGAGGGTCACGTGCCCCACCCTTGAGGGGTCTCGAGACCCACCCTTGCGGGGTCACGTGCCCCACCCTTAGGGGTCTCGAGACCCACCCTTGGGAGGTCACCTGTCCCACCCTGGAGGGGTCAGGTGACCCGCCCTTGAGAGGTCACAGCAGTTTCAGAGGGTCCCTGCGCACCTGTCCGTGGAAACAGAAGCCCTCCCTGCCACTCAGAGCACCGCGCCATTTCCCCTAGGCCACACTGCCCAGCAGCACTCTCAGCCCCGCACAGACAGTGTGCTAAGGACAGACATGGATACCGGGGGCCTGGGCGGGGGATTTTCCATGGAACTCTCTCAGGGCCCCGTGCCCTGTGTCACCCGGGAGTGCCCATGCCCTTCCTTGACCCCGCAGGACACTTGCATCCAGCAATAAGCAGCCCTCTGCCTCCACGGGGCTCAAACACCTGGGCCCGGTGTGCGGGCACCTGGCGTACGTGGAGGCAAACCCGCGGACCCCTCTGGCCCGAACCCACCACTGCGAAGATCCCCCTTTTCTTCCATCCGTAAAGGGGTCCTCCTTGGGGAGTGGAGGAACATGGGGAGGCCCCCAGGAGATGGCTTTTCTCCGAGCCGAGTCTGCCTGGTTTCGGGCCAACACCTGGGCCGCGCATGCGCACTCAGGCTCCCAAGCACACGCCTCCCTCGGCTCACCAGACCCACCCTTTAGAGGTCACAGCAGTTCCACACGGTCCCTGGGCACCTGTCCGTGGACACAGGAGCCCTCCCTGCCACCTAGAGGACCACGCGATTTCCGCTGGGGAACACTGCCCAGAAGCACTCCCAGCCTGGCACAGACACTGTGCGCAGGATAGACTTGTGGACCAGGGGCCTGGGCGGGGAATTTTCCAGGGAATTCTCTAAAGGCCAGGTGCCCTCTGTCGCCCTGGGAGTGCCCACGCCGTCCCTTAACCCTGCAGGACACTATCATCCAGCAATAAGCAGCCCTCTGCCTCCACGGGGCTCAAACACCTGGGCCCGTTGTGCGAGCACCTGGCGTACGTGCAGGCAAACCCGCCGACCCCTCTGGCCCGAACCCACCATTGCGAAGATCCCCCATTTCTTCCATCCGTAAAGGGGTGCTCCTTGGGGACTGGAGGAACATGGGGAGACCCCCAGGAGATGGCTTTTCTCCGAGCCGCGGCTGGCTCCTTTCGGGCCTATTCGTGGGCCGCGCATGCGCACTCAGGCTCCCAAGCACACGCCTCCCTCGGCTCACCTGACCCACCCTTGAGCTGTCAGACCATTTGCACAGGGTCCCTAGGCACCTGTATGGAAACGGAAGCCCACCCCGCCACCCAGAGGACCGCGCGATTTCCCATGGGCCACACTTCCCAGCAGCTCTCCCAGCTCCTCAGACACAGTGTGCGCAGGAAAGACTTGGGGAACGGGGGCCTGGGCGGGGGATTTTCCAGGGGGCTGTCTGATGACCAGGCGTCCTCTCTCGCCCGGTGAGTGTCCAAGCCGTCCCTTGACCCCCGCAGGAGACCTGATTCCTGCCATAAGCGGCCCTCTAGCCACATGGGGCAGGGACACCTGGGCCCGGTGTGCCAGCAACTGGCCTACATGGAGGCAAACAAACAGACACCTCAGGCCCGACCCCACCACTGCGAAGATCCCCCTTTTCTTCCATCCGTAAAGGGGTCACGCTTCAGGAGTGGAAGAACACGGGGAGGCCCCCAGGAGATGGCTTTTCTCCGAGCCGCGGCTGGCTCCTTTCTGGCCTATATGTGGGCCGTGCATGCGCACTCAGGCTCCCTACCACAAGTCTCCCTCGGGTCACGGGACCCACACTAGAGGTGTCTCCTGACCCACCCTTGAGGGGTCACGCGACCCACCCCTGAGTGGTCTCGTGACCCACACCTGAGGGGTCACGTGACCCACCCCTGAGGAGTCTCGTGACCCACCCCTGAGGGGTCACGTGACCCACCCCTGAGGGGTCACGTGACCCACCCCTGAGGGGTCTCGTGACCCACTCCTGAGGGGTCATGTGACCCACCCCTGAGGGGTCACGTGACGCACCCCTGAGGGGTCACGTGACCCACCCCTGACGGGGCACGTGACCCACCCCTGAGGGGTCTCGTGACCCACCCATGACGGGGCACGTGACCCACCCCTGAGGGGTCACGTGACCCACCCCTGAGGGGTCTCGTGACCCACCCTGGAGGGTCACGTGCCCCACCCTTGAGGGGTCTCGAGACCCACCCTTGCGGGGTCACGTGCCCCACCCTTGAGGGGTCTCGAGACCCACCCTTGGGAGGTCACCTGTCCCACCCTGGAGGGGTCAGGTGACCCGCCCTTGAGAGGTCACAGCAGTTTCAGAGGGTCCCTGCGCACCTGTCCGTGGAAACAGAAGCCCTCCCTGCCACTCAGAGCACCGCGCCATTTCCCCTAGGCCACACTGCCCAGCAGCACTCTCAGCCCCGCACAGACAGTGTGCTAAGGACAGACTTGGATACCGGGGGCCTGGGCGGGGGATTTTCCATGGAACTCTCTCAGGGCCCCGTGCCCTGTGTCGCCCGGGAGTGCCCATGCCCTTCCTTGACCCCGCAGGACACTTGCATCCAGCAATAAGCAGCCCTCTGCCTCCACGGGGCTCAAACACCTGGGCCCGGTGTGCGGGCACCTGGCGTACGTGGAGGCAAACCCGCGGACCCCTCTGGCCCGAACCCACCACTGCGAAGATCCCCCTTTTCTTCCATCCGTAAAGGGGTCCTCCTTGGGGAGTGGAGCAACATGGGGAGGCCCCCAGGAGATGGCTTTTCTCCGAGCCGAGTCTGCCTGGTTTCGGGCCAACACCTGGGCCGCGCATGCGCACTCAGGCTCCCAAGCACACGCCTCCCTCGGCTCACCAGACCCACCCTTTAGAGGTCACAGCAGTTCCACACGGTCCCTGGGCACCTGTCCGTGGACACAGGAGCCCTCCCTGCCACCTAGAGGACCACGCGATTTCCGCTGGGGAACACTGCCCAGAAGCACTCCCAGCCTGGCACAGACACTGTGCGCAGGATAGACTTGTGGACCAGGGGCCTGGGCGGGGAATTTTCCAGGGAATTCTCTAAAGGCCAGGTGCCCTCTGTCGCCCTGGGAGTGCCCACGCCGTCCCTTAACCCTGCAGGACACTATCATCCAGCAATAAGCAGCCCTCTGCCTCCACGGGGCTCAAACACCTGGGCCCGTTGTGCGAGCACCTGGCGTACGTGCAGGCAAACCCGCCGACCCCTCTGGCCCGAACCCACCACTGCGAAGATCCCCCATTTCTTCCATCCGTAAAGGGGTGCTCCTTGGGGACTGGAGGAACATGGGGAGACCCCCAGGAGATGGCTTTTCTCCGAGCCGCGGCTGGCTCCTTTCGGGCCTATTCGTGGGCCGCGCATGCGCACTCAGGCTCCCAAGCACACGCCTCCCTCGGCTCACCTGACCCACGCTTGAGCTGTCAGACCTTTTGCACAGGGTCCCTAGGCACCTGTCTGGAAACGGAAGCCCACCCCGCCACCCAGAGGACCGCGCAATTTCCCATGGGCCACACTTCCCAGCAGCTCTCCCAGCTCCTCAGACACAGTGTGCGCAGGAAAGACTTGGGGAACGGGGGCCTGGGCGGGGGATTTTCCAGGGGGCTGTCTGATGACCAGGCGTCCTCTCTCGCCCGGTGAGTGTCCAAGCCGTCCCTTGACCCCCGCAGGAGACCTGATTCCTGCCATAAGCGGCCCTCTAGCCACATGGGGCAGGGACACCTGGGCCCGGTGTGCCAGCAACTGGCCTACATGGAGGCAAACAAACAGACACCTCAGGCCCGACCCCACCACTGCGAAGATCCCCCTTTTCTTCCATCCGTAAAGGGGTCACGCTTCAGGAGTGGAAGAACACGGGGAGGCCCCCAAGAGATGGCTTTTCTCCGAGCCGCGGCTGGCTCCTTTCTGGCCTATATGTGGGCCGTGCATGCGCACTCAGGCTCCCTACCACAAGCCTCCCTCGGGTCACGGGACCCACACTAGAGGTGTCTCCTGACCCACCCTTGAGGGGTCACGTGACCCACCCCTGAGGAGTCTCCTGACCCACACCTGAGGGGTCACGTGACGCACCCCTGAGGGGTCACATGACCCACCCCTGAGGGGTCTCGTGACCCACCCCTGAGGGGTCATGTGACCCACCCCTGAGGGGTCACGTGACGCACCCCTGGGGGGTCACGTGACGCACCCCTGAGGTGTCATGTGACCCACCCCTGAGGGGTCACGTGACCCACCCCTGAGGGGTCTCGTGACCCACCCCTGACGGGTCACGTGACCCAACCCTGAGGGGTCACGTGACCCACCCCTGAGGGGTCTCCTGACCCACCCTGGAGGGTCACGTGCCCCACCCTTGAGGGGTCTCGAGACCCACCCTTGCGGGGTCACGTGCCCCACCCTTGAGGGGTCTCGAGACCCACCCTTGGGAGGTCACCTGTCCCACCCTGGAGGGGTCAGGTGACCCGCCCTTGAGAGGTCACAGCAGTTTCAGAGGGTCCCTGCGCACCTGTCCGTGGAAACAGAAGCCCTCCCTGCCACTCAGAGCACCGCGCCATTTCCCCTAGGCCACACTGCCCAGCAGCACTCTCAGCCCCGCACAGACAGTGTGCTAAGGACAGACTTGGATACCGGGGGCCTGGGCGGGGGATTTTCCATGGAACTCTCTCAGGGCCCCGTGCCCTGTGTCGCCCGGGAGTGCCCATGCCCTTCCTTGACCCCGCAGGACACTTGCATCCAGCAATAAGCAGCCCTCTGCCTCCACGGGGCTCAAACACCTGGGCCCGGTGTGCGGGCACCTGGCGTACGTGGAGGCAAACCCGCGGACCCCTCTGGCCCGAACCCACCACTGCGAAGATCCCCCTTTTCTTCCATCCGTAAAGGGGTCCTCCTTGGGGAGTGGAGGAACATGGGGAGGCCCCCAGGAGATGGCTTTTCTCCGAGCCGAGTCTGCCTGGTTTCGGGCCAACACCTGGGCCGCGCATGCGCACTCAGGCTCCCAAGCACACGCCTCCCTCGGCTCACCAGACCCACCCTTTAGAGGTCACAGCAGTTCCACACGGTCCCTGGGCACCTGTCCGTGGACACAGGAGCCCTCCCTGCCACCTAGAGGACCACGCGATTTCCGCTGGGGAACACTGCCCAGAAGCACTCCCAGCCTGGCACAGACACTGTGCGCAGGATAGACTTGTGGACCAGGGGCCTGGGCGGGGAATTTTTCAGGGAATTCTCTAAAGGCCAGGTGCCCTCTGTCGCCCTGGGAGTGCCCACGCCGTCCCTTAACCCTGCAGGACACTATCATCCAGCAATAAGCAGCCCTCTGCCTCCACGGGGCTCAAACACCTGGGCCCGTTGTGCGAGCACCTGGCGTACGTGCAGGCAAACCCGCCGACCCCTCTGGCCCGAACCCACCACTGCGAAGATCCCCCATTTCTTCCATCCGTAAAGGGGTGCTCCTTGGGGACTGGAGGAACATGGGGAGACCCCCAGGAGATGGCTTTTCTCCGAGCCGCGGCTGGCTCCTTTCGGGCCTATTCGTGGGCCGCGCATGCGCACTCAGGCTCCCAAGCACACGCCTCCCTCGGCTCACCTGACCCACGCTTGAGCTGTCAGACCTTTTGCACAGGGTCCCTAGGCACCTGTCTGGAAACGGAAGCCCACCCCGCCACCCAGAGGACCGCGCGATTTCCCATGGGCCACACTTCCCAGCAGCTCTCCCAGCTCCTCAGACACAGTGTGCGCAGGAAAGACTTGGGGAACGGGGGCCTGGGCGGGGGATTTTCCAGGGGGCTGTCTGATGACCAGGCGTCCTCTCTCGCCCGGTGAGTGTCCAAGCCGTCCCTTGACCCCCGCAGGAGACCTGATTCCTGCCATAAGCGGCCCTCTAGCCACATGGGGCAGGGACACCTGGGCCCGGTGTGCCAGCAACTGGCCTACATGGAGGCAAACAAACAGACACCTCAGGCCCGACCCCACCACTGCGAAGATCCCCCTTTTCTTCCATCCGTAAAGGGGTCACGCTTCAGGAGTGGAAGAACACGGGGAGGCCCCCAAGAGATGGCTTTTCTCCGAGCCGCGGCTGGCTCCTTTCTGGCCTATATGTGGGCCGTGCATGCGCACTCAGGCTCCCTACCACAAGCCTCCCTCGGGTCACGGGACCCACACTAGAGGTGTCTCCTGACCCACCCTTGAGGGGTCACGCGACCGACCCCTGAGTGGTCTGGTGACCCACCCCTGAGGGGTCACGTGACCCACCCCTGAGGAGTCTCCTGACCCACCCCTGAGGGGTCACGTGACGCACCCCTGAGGGGTCACGTGACCCACCCCTGAGGGGTCACGTGACGCACCCCTGAGGGGTCACATGACCCACCCCTGAGGGGTCTCGTGACCCACCCCTGAGGGGTCATGTGACCCACCCCTGAGGGGTCACGTGACGCACCCCTGGGGGGTCACGTGACGCACCCCTGAGGTGTCATGTGACCCACCCCTGAGGGGTCACGTGACCCACCCCTGAGGGGTCTCGTGACCCACCCCTGACGGGTCACGTGACCCAACCCTGAGGGGTCACGTGACCCACCCCTGAGGGGTCTCGTGACCCACCCTGGAGGGTCACGTGCCCCACCCTTGAGGGGTCTCGAGACCCACCCTTGCGGGGTCACGTGCCCCACCCTTGAGGGGTCTCGAGACCCACCCTTGGGAGGTCACCTGTCCCACCCTGGAGGGGTCAGGTGACCCGCCCTTGAGAGGTCACAGCAGTTTCAGAGGGTCCCTGCGCACCTGTCCGTGGAAACAGAAGCCCTCCCTGCCACTCAGAGCACCGCGCCATTTCCCCTAGGCCACACTGCCCAGCAGCACTCTCAGCCCCGCACAGACAGTGTGCTAAGGACAGACTTGGATACCGGGGGCCTGGGCGGGGGATTTTCCATGGAACTCTCTCAGGGCCCCGTGCCCTGTGTCGCCCGGGAGTGCCCATGCCCTTCCTTGACCCCGCAGGACACTTGCATCCAGCAATAAGCAGCCCTCTGCCTCCACGGGGCTCAAACACCTGGGCCCGGTGTGCGGGCACCTGGCGTACGTGGAGGCAAACCCGCGGACCCCTCTGGCCCGAACCCACCACTGCGAAGATCCCCCTTTTCTTCCATCCGTAAAGGGGTCCTCCTTGGGGAGTGGAGGAACATGGGGAGGCCCCCAGGAGATGGCTTTTCTCCGAGCCGAGTCTGCCTGGTTTCGGGCCAACACCTGGGCCGCGCATGCGCACTCAGGCTCCCAAGCACACGCCTCCCTCGGCTCACCAGACCCACCCTTTAGAGGTCACAGCAGTTCCACACGGTCCCTGGGCACCTGTCCGTGGACACAGGAGCCCTCCCTGCCACCTAGAGGACCACGCGATTTCCGCTGGGGAACACTGCCCAGAAGCACTCCCAGCCTGGCACAGACACTGTGCGCAGGATAGACTTGTGGACCAGGGGCCTGGGCGGGGAATTTTCCAGGGAATTCTCTAAAGGCCAGGTGCCCTCTGTCGCCCTGGGAGTGCCCACGCCGTCCCTTAACCCTGCAGGACACTATCATCCAGCAATAAGCAGCCCTCTGCCTCCACGGGGCTCAAACACCTGGGCCCGTTGTGCGAGCACCTGGCGTACGTGCAGGCAAACCCGCCGACCCCTCTGGCCCGAACCCACCACTGCGAAGATCCCCCATTTCTTCCATCCGTAAAGGGGTGCTCCTTGGGGACTGGAGGAACATGGGGAGACCCCCAGGAGATGGCTTTTCTCCGAGCCGCGGCTGGCTCCTTTCGGGCCTATTCGTGGGCCGCGCATGCGCACTCAGGCTCCCAAGCACACGCCTCCCTCGGCTCACCTGACCCACGCTTGAGCTGTCAGACCTTTTGCACAGGGTCCCTAGGCACCTGTCTGGAAACGGAAGCCCACCCCGCCACCCAGAGGACCGCGCGATTTCCCATGGGCCACACTTCCCAGCAGCTCTCCCAGCTCCTCAGACACAGTGTGCGCAGGAAAGACTTTGGGAACGGGGGCCTGGGCGGGGGATTTTCCAGGGGGCTGTCTGATGACCAGGCGTCCTCTCTCGCCCGGTGAGTGTCCAAGCCGTCCCTTGACCCCCGCAGGAGACCTGATTCCTGCCATAAGCGGCCCTCTAGCCACATGGGGCAGGGACACCTGGGCCCGGTGTGCCAGCAACTGGCCTACATGGAGGCAAACAAACAGACACCTCAGGCCCGACCCCACCACTGCGAAGATCCCCCTTTTCTTCCATCCGTAAAGGGGTCACGCTTCAGGAGTGGAAGAACACGGGGAGGCCCCCAGGAGATGGCTTTTCTCCGAGCCGCGGCTGGCTCCTTTCTGGCCTATATGTGGGCCGTGCATGCGCACTCAGGCTCCCTACCACAAGCCTCCCTCGGGTCACGGGACCCACACTAGAGGTGTCTCCTGACCCACCCTTGAGGGGTCACGCGACCCACCCCTGAGTGGTCTGGTGACCCACACCTGAGGGGTCACGTGACCCACCCCTGAGGAGTCTCCTGACCCACCCCTGAGGGGTCACGTGACCCACCCCTGAGGGGTCACGTGACGCACCCCTGAGGGGTCACATGACCCACCCCTGAGGGGTCTCGTGACCCACCCCTGAGGGGTCATGTGACCCATCCCTGAGGGGTCACGTGACGCACCCCTGGGGGGTCACGTGACGCACCCCTGAGGTGTCATGTGACCCACCCCTGAGGGGTCACGTGACCCACCCCTGAGGGGTCTCGTGACCCACCCCTGACGGGTCACGTGACCCAACCCTGAGGGGTCACGTGACCCACCCCTGAGGGGTCTCGTGACCCACTCGTGAGGGGTCATGTGACCCACCCCTGAGGGGTCACGTGACGCACCCCTGAGGGGTCACGTGACCCACCCCTGACGGGGCACGTGACCCACCCCTGAGGGGTCTCGTGACCCACCCCTGACGGGGCACGTGACCCACCCCTGAGGGGTCACGTGACCCACCCCTGAGGGGTCTCGTGACCCACCCTTGAGGGTCACGTGCCCCACCCTTGAGGGGTCTCGAGACCCACCCTTGCGGGGTCACGTGCCCCACCCTTGAGGGGTCTCGCGACCCACCCTTGGGAGGTCACCTGTCCCACCCTGGAGGGGTCAGGTGACCCGCCCTTGAGAGGTCACAGCAGTTTCAGAGGGTCCCTGCGCACCTGTCCGTGGAAACAGAAGCCCTCCCTGCCACTCAGAGCACCGCGCCATTTCCCCTAGGCCACACTGCCCAGCAGCACTCTCAGCCCCGCACAGACAGTGTGCTAAGGACAGACTTGGATACCGGGGGCCTGTGTGGGGGATTTTCCATGGAACTCTCTCAGGGCCCCGTGCCCTGTGTCGCCCGGGAGTGCCCATGCCCTTCCTTGACCCCGCAGGACACTTGCATCCAGCAATACGCAGCCCTCTGCCTCCACGGGGCTCAAACACCTGGGCCCGGTGTGCGGGCACCTGGCGTACGTGGAGGCAAACCCGCGGACCCCTCTGGCCCGAACCCACCACTGCGAAGATCCCCCTTTTCTTCCATCCGTAAAGGGGTCCTCCTTGGGGAGTGGAGGAACATGGGGAGGCCCCCAGGAGATGGCTTTTCTCCGAGCCGAGTCTGCCTGGTTTCGGGCCAACACCTGGGCCGCGCATGCGCACTCAGGCTCCCAAGCACACGCCTCCCTCGGCTCACCAGACCCACCCTTTAGAGGTCACAGCAGTTCCACACGGTCCCTGGGCACCTGTCCGTGGACACAGGAGCCCTCCCTGCCACCTAGAGGACCACGCGATTTCCCCTGGGGAACACTGCCCAGAAGCACTCCCAGCCTGGCACAGACACTGTGCGCAGGATAGACTTGTGGACCAGGGGCCTGGGCGGGGAATTTTCCAGGGAATTCTCTAAAGGCCAGGTGCCCTCTGTCGCCCTGGGAGTGCCCACGCCGTCCCTTAACCCTGCAGGACACTATCATCCAGCAATAAGCAGCCCTCTGCCTCCACGGGGCTCAAACACCTGGGCCCGTTGTGCGAGCACCTGGCGTACGTGCAGGCAAACCCGCCGACCCCTCTGGCCCGAACCCACCACTGCGAAGATCCCCCATTTCTTCCATCCGTAAAGGGGTGCTCCTTGGGGACTGGAGGAACATGGGGAGACCCCCAGGAGATGGCTTTTCTCCGAGCCGCGGCTGGCTCCTTTCGGGCCTATTCGTGGGCCGCGCATGCGCACTCAGGCTCCCAAGCACACGCCTCCCTCGGCTCACCTGACCCACCCTTGAGCTGTCAGACCATTTGCACAGGGTCCCTAGGCACCTGTATGGAAACGGAAGCCCACCCCGCCACCCAGAGGACCGCGCGATTTCCCATGGGCCACACTTCCCAGCAGCTCTCCCAGCTCCTCAGACACAGTGTGCGCAGGAAAGACTTGGGGAACGGGGGCCTGGGCGGGGGATTTTCCAGGGGGCTGTCTGATGACCAGGCGTCCTCTCTCGCCCGGTGAGTGTCCAAGCCGTCCCTTGACCCCCGCAGGAGACCTGATTCCTGCCATAAGCGGCCCTCTAGCCACATGGGGCAGGGACACCTGGGCCCGGTGTGCCAGCAACTGGCCTACATGGAGGCAAACAAACAGACACCTCAGGCCGGACCCCACCACTGCGAAGATCCCCCTTTTCTTCCATCCGTAAAGGGGTCACGCTTCAGGAGTGGAAGAACACGGGGAGGCCCCCAGGAGATGGCTTTTCTCCGAGCCGCGGCTGGCTCCTTTCTGGCCTATATGTGGGCCATGCACGCGCACTCAGGCTCCCTACCACAAGTCTCCCTCGGGTCACGGGACCCACACTAGAAGTGTCTCCTGACCCACCCTTGAGGGGTCACGCGACCCACCCCTGAGTGGTCTCGTGACCCACCCCTGAGGGGTCATGTGACCCACCCCTGAGGGGTCACGTGACCCACCCCTGAGGGGTCTCGTGACCCACCCCTGAGGGGTCACGTGACCCACCTCTGAGGGGTCTCGTGACCCACTCCTGAGGGGTCATGTGACCCACCCCTGAGGGGTCACGTGACCCACCCTTGGGAGGTCACCTGTCCCACCCTGGAGGGGTCAGGTGACCCGCCCTTGAGAGGTCACAGCAGTTTCAGAGGGTCCCTGCGCACCTGTCCGTGGAAACAGAAGCCCTCCCTGCCACTCAGAGCACCGCGCCATTTCCCCTAGGCCACACTGCCCAGCAGCACTCTCAGCCCCGCACAGACAGTGTGCTAAGGACAGACTTGGATACCGGGGGCCTGGGCGGGGGATTTTCCATGGAACTCTCTCAGGGCCCCGTGCCCTGTGTCGCCCGGGAGTGCCCATGCCCTTCCTTGACCCCGCAGGACACTTGCATCCAGCAATACGCAGCCCTCTGCCTCCACGGGGCTCAAACACCTGGGCCCGGTGTGCGGGCACCTGGCGTACGTGGAGGCAAACCCGCGGACCCCTCTGGCCCGAACCCACCACTGCGAAGATCCCCCTTTTCTTCCATCCGTAAAGGGGTCCTCCTTGGGGAGTGGAGGAACATGGGGAGGCCCCCAGGAGATGGCTTTTCTCCGAGCCGAGTCTGCCTGATTTCGGGCCAACACCTGGGCCGCGCATACGCACTCAGGCTCCCAAGCACACGCCTCCCTCGGCTCACCAGACCCACCCTTTAGAGGTCACAGCAGTTCCACACGGTCCCTGGGCACCTGTCCGTGGACACAGGAGCCCTCCCTGCCACCTAGAGGACCACGCGATTTCCGCTGGGGAACACTGCCCAGAAGCACTCCCAGCCTGGCACAGACACTGTGCGCAGGATAGACTTGTGGACCAGGGGCCTGGGCGGGGAATTTTTCAGGGAATTCTCTAAAGGCCAGGTGCCCTCTGTCGCCCTGGGAGTGCCCACGCCGTCCCTTAACCCTGCAGGACACTATCATCCAGCAATAAGCAGCCCTCTGCCTCCACGGGGCTCAAACACCTGGGCCCGTTGTGCGAGCACCTGGCGTACGTGCAGGCAAACCCGCCGACCCCTCTGGCCCGAACCCACCACTGCGAAGATCCCCCATTTCTTCCATCCGTAAAGGGGTGCTCCTTGGGGACTGGAGGAACATGGGGAGACCCCCAGGAGATGGCTTTTCTCCGAGCCGCGGCTGGCTCCTTTCGGGCCTATTCGTGGGCCGCGCATGCGCACTCAGGCTCCCAAGCACACGCCTCCCTCGGCTCACCTGACCCACGCTTGAGCTGTCAGACCTTTTGCACAGGGTCCCTAGGCACCTGTCTGGAAACGGAAGCCCACCCCGCCACCCAGAGGACCGCGCGATTTCCCATGGGCCACACTTCCCAGCAGCTCTCCCAGCTCCTCAGACACAGTGTGCGCAGGAAAGACTTGGGGAACGGGGGCCTGGGCGGGGGATTTTCCAGGGGGCTGTCTGATGACCAGGCGTCCTCTCTCGCCCGGTGAGTGTCCAAGCCGTCCCTTGACCCCCGCAGGAGACCTGATTCCTGCCATAAGCGGCCCTCTAGCCACATGGGGCAGGGACACCTGGGCCCGGTGTGCCAGCAACTGGCCTACATGGAGGCAAACAAACAGACACCTCAGGCCCGACCCCACCACTGCGAAGATCCCCCTTTTCTTCCATCCGTAAAGGGGTCACGCTTCAGGAGTGGAAGAACACGGGGAGGCCCCCAAGAGATGGCTTTTCTCCGAGCCGCGGCTGGCTCCTTTCTGGCCTATATGTGGGCCGTGCATGCGCACTCAGGCTCCCTACCACAAGCCTCCCTCGGGTCACGGGACCCACACTAGAGGTGTCTCCTGACCCACCCTTGAGGGGTCACGCGACCCACCCCTGAGTGGTCTGGTGACCCACACCTGAGGGGTCACGTGACCCACCCCTGAGGAGTCTCCTGACCCACACCTGAGGGGTCACGTGACGCACCCCTGAGGGGTCACGTGACCCACCCCTGAGGGGTCACGTGACGCACCCCTGAGGGGTCACATGACCCACCCCTGAGGGGTCTCGTGACCCACCCCTGAGGGGTCATGTGACCCACCCCTGAGGGGTCACGTGACGCACCCCTGGGGGGTCACGTGACGCACCCCTGAGGTGTCATGTGACCCACCCCTGAGGGGTCACGTGACCCACCCCTGAGGGGTCTCGTGACCCACCCCTGACGGGTCACGTGACCCAACCCTGAGGGGTCACGTGACCCACCCCTGAGGGGTCTCGTGACCCACCCTGGAGGGTCACGTGCCCCACCCTTGAGGGGTCTCGAGACCCACCCTTGCGGGGTCACGTGCCCCACCCTTGAGGGGTCTCGAGACCCACCCTTGGGAGGTCACCTGTCCCACCCTGGAGGGGTCAGGTGACCCGCCCTTGAGAGGTCACAGCAGTTTCAGAGGGTCCCTGCGCACCTGTCCGTGGAAACAGAAGCCCTCCCTGCCACTCAGAGCACCGCGCCATTTCCCCTAGGCCACACTGCCCAGCAGCACTCTCAGCCCCGCACAGACAGTGTGCTAAGGACAGACTTGGATACCGGGGGCCTGGGCGGGGGATTTTCCATGGAACTCTCTCAGGGCCCCGTGCCCTGTGTCGCCCGGGAGTGCCCATGCCCTTCCTTGACCCCGCAGGACACTTGCATCCAGCAATAAGCAGCCCTCTGCCTCCACGGGGCTCAAACACCTGGGCCCGGTGTGCGGGCACCTGGCGTACGTGGAGGCAAACCCGCGGACCCCTCTGGCCCGAACCCACCACTGCGAAGATCCCCCTTTTCTTCCATCCGTAAAGGGGTCCTCCTTGGGGAGTGGAGGAACATGGGGAGGCCCCCAGGAGATGGCTTTTCTCCGAGCCGAGTCTGCCTGGTTTCGGGCCAACACCTGGGCCGCGCATGCGCACTCAGGCTCCCAAGCACACGCCTCCCTCGGCTCACCAGACCCACCCTTTAGAGGTCACAGCAGTTCCACACGGTCCCTGGGCACCTGTCCGTGGACACAGGAGCCCTCCCTGCCACCTAGAGGACCACGCGATTTCCGCTGGGGAACACTGCCCAGAAGCACTCCCAGCCTGGCACAGACACTGTGCGCAGGATAGACTTGTGGACCAGGGGCCTGGGCGGGGAATTTTTCAGGGAATTCTCTAAAGGCCAGGTGCCCTCTGTCGCCCTGGGAGTGCCCACGCCGTCCCTTAACCCTGCAGGACACTATCATCCAGCAATAAGCAGCCCTCTGCCTCCACGGGGCTCAAACACCTGGGCCCGTTGTGCGAGCACCTGGCGTACGTGCAGGCAAACCCGCCGACCCCTCTGGCCCGAACCCACCACTGCGAAGATCCCCCATTTCTTCCATCCGTAAAGGGGTGCTCCTTGGGGACTGGAGGAACATGGGGAGACCCCCAGGAGATGGCTTTTCTCCGAGCCGCGGCTGGCTCCTTTCGGGCCTATTCGTGGGCCGCGCATGCGCACTCAGGCTCCCAAGCACACGCCTCCCTCGGCTCACCTGACCCACGCTTGAGCTGTCAGACCTTTTGCACAGGGTCCCTAGGCACCTGTCTGGAAACGGAAGCCCACCCCGCCACCCAGAGGACCGCGCGATTTCCCATGGGCCACACTTCCCAGCAGCTCTCCCAGCTCCTCAGACACAGTGTGCGCAGGAAAGACTTGGGGAACGGGGGCCTGGGCGGGGGATTTTCCAGGGGGCTGTCTGATGACCAGGCGTCCTCTCTCGCCCGGTGAGTGTCCAAGCCGTCCCTTGACCCCCGCAGGAGACCTGATTCCTGCCATAAGCGGCCCTCTAGCCACATGGGGCAGGGACACCTGGGCCCGGTGTGCCAGCAACTGGCCTACATGGAGGCAAACAAACAGACACCTCAGGCCCGACCCCACCACTGCGAAGATCCCCCTTTTCTTCCATCCGTAAAGGGGTCACGCTTCAGGAGTGGAAGAACACGGGGAGGCCCCCAAGAGATGGCTTTTCTCCGAGCCTCGGCTGGCTCCTTTCTGGCCTATATGTGGGCCGTGCATGCGCACTCAGGCTCCCTACCACAAGCCTCCCTCGGGTCACGGGACCCACACTAGAGGTGTCTCCTGACCCACCCTTGAGGGGTCACGCGACCCACCCCTGAGTGGTCTGGTGACCCACCCCTGAGGGGTCACGTGACCCACCCCTGAGGAGTCTCCTGACCCACACCTGAGGGGTCACGTGACGCACCCCTGAGGGGTCACGTGACCCACCCCTGAGGGGTCACGTGACGCACCCCTGAGGGGTCACATGACCCACCCCTGAGGGGTCTCGTGACCCACCCCTGAGGGGTCATGTGACCCACCCCTGAGGGGTCACGTGACGCACCCCTGGGGGGTCACGTGACGCACCCCTGAGGTGTCATGTGACCCACCCCTGAGGGGTCACGTGACCCACCCCTGAGGGGTCTCGTGACCCACCCCTGACGGGTCACGTGACCCAACCCTGAGGGGTCACGTGACCCACCCCTGAGGGGTCTCGTGACCCACCCTGGAGGGTCACGTGCCCCACCCTTGAGGGGTCTCGAGACCCACCCTTGCGGGGTCACGTGCCCCACCCTTGAGGGGTCTCGAGACCCACCCTTGGGAGGTCACCTGTCCCACCCTGGAGGGGTCAGGTGACCCGCCCTTGAGAGGTCACAGCAGTTTCAGAGGGTCCCTGCGCACCTGTCCGTGGAAACAGAAGCCCTCCCTGCCACTCAGAGCACGGCGCCATTTCCCCTAGGCCACACTGCCCAGCAGCACTCTCAGCCCCGCACAGACAGTGTGCTAAGGACAGACTTGGATACCGGGGGCCTGGGCGGGGGATTTTCCATGGAACTCTCTCAGGGCCCCGTGCCCTGTGTCGCCCGGGAGTGCCCATGCCCTTCCTTGACCCCGCAGGACACTTGCATCCAGCAATAAGCAGCCCTCTGCCTCCACGGGGCTCAAACACCTGGGCCCGGTGTGCGGGCACCTGGCGTACGTGGAGGCAAACCCGCGGACCCCTCTGGCCCGAACCCACCACTGCGAAGATCCCCCTTTTCTTCCATCCGTAAAGGGGTCCTCCTTGGGGAGTGGAGGAACATGGGGAGGCCCCCAGGAGATGGCTTTTCTCCGAGCCGAGTCTGCCTGGTTTCGGGCCAACACCTGGGCCGCGCATGCGCACTCAGGCTCCCAAGCACACGCCTCCCTCGGCTCACCAGACCCACCCTTTAGAGGTCACAGCAGTTCCACACGGTCCCTGGGCACCTGTCCGTGGACACAGGAGCCCTCCCTGCCACCTAGAGGACCACGCGATTTCCGCTGGGGAACACTGCCCAGAAGCACTCCCAGCCTGGCACAGACACTGTGCGCAGGATAGACTTGTGGACCAGGGGCCTGGGCGGGGAATTTTCCAGGGAATTCTCTAAAGGCCAGGTGCCCTCTGTCGCCCTGGGAGTGCCCACGCCGTCCCTTAACCCTGCAGGACACTATCATCCAGCAATAAGCAGCCCTCTGCCTCCACGGGGCTCAAACACCTGGGCCCGTTGTGCGAGCACCTGGCGTACGTGCAGGCAAACCCGCCGACCCCTCTGGCCCGAACCCACCACTGCGAAGATCCCCCATTTCTTCCATCCGTAAAGGGGTGCTCCTTGGGGACTGGAGGAACATGGGGAGACCCCCAGGAGATGGCTTTTCTCCGAGCCGCGGATGGCTCCTTTCGGGCCTATTCGTGGGCCGCGCATGCGCACTCAGGCTCCCAAGCACACGCCTCCCTCGGCTCACCTGACCCACCCTTGAGCTGTCAGACCCTTTGCACAGGGTCCCTAGACACCTGTCTGGAAACGGAAGCCCACCCCGCCACCCAGAGGACCGCGCGATTTCCCATGGGCCACACTTCCCAGCAGCTCTCCCAGCTCCTCAGACACAGTGTGCGCAGGAAAGACTTGGGGAACGGAGGCCTGGGCGGGGGATTTTCCAGGGGGCTGTCTGATGACCAGGCGTCCTCTCTCGCCCGGTGAGTGTCCAAGCCGTCCCTTGACCCCCGCAGGAGACCTGATTCCTGCCATAAGCGGCCCTCTAGCCACATGGGGCAGGGACACCTGGGCCCGGTGTGCCAGCAACTGGCCTACATGGAGGCAAACAAACAGACACCTCTGGCCCGACCCCACCACTGCGAAGATCCCCATTTTCTTCCATCCGTAAAGGGGTCACGCTTCAGGAGTGGAAGAACACGGGGAGGCCCCCAGGAGATGGCTTTTCTCCGAGCCGCGGCTGGCTCCTTTCTGGCCTATATGTGGGCCGTGCATGCGCACTCAGGCTCCCTACCACAAGCCTCCCTCGGGTCACGGGACCCACACTAGAGGTGTCTCCTGACCCACCCTTGAGGGGTCACGCGACCCACCCCTGAGTGGTCTCGTGACCCACACCTGAGGGGTCACGTGACCCACCCCTGAGGAGTCTCGTGACCCACCCCTGAGGGGTCACGTGACCCACCCCTGAGGGGTCACGTGACGCACCCCTGAGGGGTCACGTGACCCACCCCTGAGGGGTCACGTGACGCACCCCTGAGGGGTCACGTGACCCACCCATGAGGGGTCTCGTGACCCACCCCAGAGGGGTCATGTGACCCACCCCTGAGGGGTCACGTGACGCAACCCTGGGGGGTCACGTGACGCACCCCTGGGGGGTCACGTGAACCACCCCTGAGGGGTCACGTGACCCACCCCTGAGGGGTCTCGTGACCCACCCTTGAGGGTCACGTGCCCCACCCTTGAGGTGTCTCGAGACCCACCCTTGGGAGGTCACATGTCCCACCCTGGAGGGGTCAGGTGACCCGCCCTTGAGAGGTCACAGCAGTTTCAGAGGGTCCCTGTGCACCTGTCCGTGGAAACAGAAGCCCTCCCTGCCACTCAGAGCACCGCGCCATTTCCCCTAGGCCACACTGCCCAGCAGCACTCTCAGCCCCGCACAGACAGTGTGCTAAGGACAGACTTGGATACCGGGGGCCTGGGCGGGGGATTTTCCATGGAACTCTCTCAGGGCCCGGTGCCCTGTGTCGCCCAGAGTGCCCATGCCCTTCCTTGACCCCGCAGGACACTTGCATCCAGCAATAAGCAGCCCTCTGCCTCCACGGGGCTCAAACACCTGGGCCCGGTGTGGGGGCACCTGGCGTACGTGGAGGCAAACAGACACCTCAGGCCCGACCCCACCACTGCGAAGATCCCCCTTTTCTTCCATCCGTAAAGGGGTCACGCTTCAGGAGTGGAAGAACACGGGGAGGCCCCCAAGAGATGGCTTTTCTCCGAGCCGCGGCTGGCTCCTTTCTGGCCTATATGTGGGCCGTGCATGCCCACTCAGGCTCCCTACCACAAGCTTCCCTCGGGTCACGGGACCCACACTAGAGGGGTCACGCGACCCACCCTTGAGGGTTCACGCGACCCACCCCTGAGTGGTCTCGTGACCCACCCCTGAGGGGTCACGTGACCCACCCCTGAGGGGTCACGTGACCCACCCCTGAGGGGTCTCGTGACCCACCCCTGAGGGGTCATGTGACCCACCCCTGAGGGGTCACGTGACGCACCCATGGGGGGTCACGTGACTCACCCCTGACGGGTCACGTAACCCGCCCCTGAGGGCTCACGTGACCCACCCTTGAGGGGTCTCGAGACCCACCCTTGGGAGGTCACCTGTCCCACCCTGGAGGGGTCAGGTGACCCGCCCTTGAGAGGTCACAGCAGTTTCAGAGGGTCCCTGCACACCTGTCCGTGGAAACAGAAGTCCTCCCTGCCACTCAGAGCACCGCGCCATTTCCCCTAGGCCACACTGCCCAGCAGCACTCTCAGCCCCGCACAGACAGTGTGCTAAGGACAGACTTGGATACCGGGGGCCTGGGCGGGGGATTTTCCATGGAACTCTCTCAGGGCCCCGTGCCCTGTGTCGCCCGGGAGTGCCCATGCCCTTCCTTGACCCCGCAGGACACTTGCATCCAGCAATAAGCAGCCCTCTGCCTCCACGGGGCTCAAACACCTGGGCCCGGTGTGCGGGCACCTGGCGTACGTGGAGGCAAACCCGCGGACCCCTCTGGCCCGTACCGACAACTGCGAAGATCCCCCTTTTCTTCCATCCGTAAAGGGGTCCTCCTTGGGGAGTGGAGGAACATGGGGAGGCCCCCAGGAGATGGCTTTTCTCCGAGCCGAGTCTGCCTGGTTTCGGGCCAACACCTGGGCCGCGCATGCGCACTCAGGCTCCCAAGCACACGCCTCCCTCGGCTCACCAGACCCACACTTTAGAGGTCACAGCAGTTCCACACGGTCCCTGGGCACCTGTCCGTGGACACAGGAGCCCTCCCTGCCACCTAGAGGACCACGCGATTTCCGCTGGGGAACACTGCCCAGAAGCACTCCCAGCCTGGCACAGACACTGTGCGCAGGATAGACTTGTGGACCAGGGGCCTGGGCGGGGAATTTTCCAGGGAATTCTCTAAAGGCCAGGTGCCCTCTGTCGCCCTGGGAGTGCCCACGCCGTCCCTTAACCCTGCAGGACACTATCATCCAGCAATAAGCAGCCCTCTGCCTCCACGGGGCTCAAACACCTGGGCCCGTTGTGCGAGCACCTGGCGTACGTGCAGGCAAACCCGCCGACCCCTCTGGCCCGAACCCACCACTGCGAAGATCCCCCATTTCTTCCATCCGTAAAGGGGTGCTCCTTGGGGACTGGAGGAACATGGGGAGACCCCCAGGAGATGGCTTTTCTCCGAGCCGCGGCTGGCTCCTTTCGGGCCTATTCGTGGGCCGCGCATGCGCACTCAGGCTCCCAAGCACACGCCTCCCTCGGCTCACCTGACCCACGCTTGAGCTGTCAGACCATTTGCACAGGGTCCCTAGGCACCTGTCTGGAAACGGAAGCCCACCCCGCCACCCAGAGGACCGCGCGATTTCCCATGGGCCACACTTCCCAGCAGCTCTCCCAGCTCCTCAGACACAGTGTGCGCAGGAAAGACTTGGGGAACGGGGGCCTGGGCGGGGGATTTTCCAGGGGGCTGTCTGATGACCAGGCGTCCTCTCTCGCCCGGTGAGTGTCCAAGCCGTCCCTTGACCCCCGCAGGAGACCTGATTCCTGCCATAAGCGGCCCTCTAGCCACATGGGGCAGGGACACCTGGGCCCGGTGTGCCAGCAACTGGCCTACATGGAGGCAAACAAACAGACACCTCAGGCCCGACCCCACCACTGCGAAGATCCCCATTTTCTTCCATCCGTAAAGGGGTCACGCTTCAGGAGTGGAAGAACACGGGGAGGCCCCCAGGAGATGGCTTTTCTCCGAGCCGCGGCTGGCTCCTTTCTGGCCTATATGTGGGCCGTGCATGCGCACTCAGGCTCCCTACCACAAGCCTCCCTCGGGTCACGGGACCCACACTAGAGGTGTCTCCTGACCCACCCTTGAGGGGTCACGCGACCCACCCCTGAGTGGTCTCGTGACCCACCCCTGAGGGGTCACGTGACCCACCCCTGAGGGGTCACGTGACGCACCCCTGAGGGGTCACGTGACGCACCCCTGAGGGGTCACGTGACCCACCCCTGAGGGGTCACGTGACGCACCCCTGAGGGGTCACGTGACCCACCCATGAGGGGTCTCGTGACCCACCCCAGAGGGGTCATGTGACCCACCCCTGAGGGGTCACGTGACGCAACCCTGGGGGGTCATGTGACGCACCCCTGGGGGGTCACGTGAACCACCCCTGAGGGGTCACGTGACCCACCCCTGAGGGGTCTCGTGACCCACCCCTGACGGGTCACGTGACCCAACCCTGAGGGGTCACGTGACCCACCCCTGAGGGGTCTCGTGACCCACCCTGGAGGGTCACGTGCCCCTCCCTTGATGGGTCTCGAGACCCACCCTTGCGGGGTCACGTGCCCCACCCTTGAGGGGTCTCGAGACCCACCCTTGGGAGGTCACCTGTCCCACCCTGGAGGGGTCAGGTGACCCGCCCTTGAGAGGTCACAGCAGTTTCAGAGGGTCCCTGCGCACCTGTCCGTGGAAACAGAAGCCCTCCCTGCCACTCAGAGCACCGCGCCATTTCCCCTAGGCCACACTGCCCAGCAGCACTCTCAGCCCCGCACAGACAGTGTGCTAAGGACAGATTTGGATACCGGGGGCCTGGGCGGGGGATTTTCCATGGAACTCTCTCAGGGCCCGGTGCCCTGTGTCGCCCGGGAGTGCCCATGCCCTTCCTTGACCCCGCAGGACACTTGCACCCAGCAATAAACAGCCCTCTGCCTCCACGGGGCTCAAACACCTGGGCCCGGTGTGCGGGCACCTGGCGTACGTGGAGGCAAACCCGCGGACCCCTCTGGCCCGAACCCACCACTGCGAAGATCCCCCTTTTCTTCCATCCGTAAAGGGGTCCTCCTTGGGGAGTGGAGGAACATGGGGAGGCCCCAGGAGATGGCTTTTCTCCGAGCCGAGTCTGCCTGGTTTCGGGCCAACACCTGGGCCGCGCATGCGCACTCAGGCTCCCAAGCACACGCCTCCCTCGGCTCACCAGACCCACCCTTTAGAGGTCACAGCAGTTCCACACGGTCCCTGGGCACCTGTCCGTGGACACAGGAGCCCTCCCTGCCACCTAGAGGACCACGCGATTTCGGCTGGGGAACACTGCCCAAAAGCACTCCCAGCCTGGCACAGACACTGTGCGCAGGATAGACTTGTGGACCAGGGGCCTGGGCGGGGAATTATCCAGGGAATTCTCTAAAGGCCAGGTGCCCTCTGTTGCCCTGGGAGTGCCCACGCTGTCCCTTAACCCTGCAGGACACTATCATCCAGCAATAAGCAGCCCTCTGCCTCCACGGGGCTCAAACACCTGGGCCCGTTGTGCGATCACCTGGCGTACGTGCAGGCAAACCCGCCGACCCCTCTGGCCCGAACCCACCACTGCGAAGATCCCCCATTTCTTCCATCCGTAAAGGGGTGCTCCTTGGGGACTGGAGGAACATGGGGAGACCCCCAGGAGATGGCTTTTCTCCGAGCCGCGGCTGGCTCCTTTCGGGCCTATTCGTGGGCCGCGCATGCGCACTCAGGCTCCCAAGCACACGCCTCCCTCGGCTCACCTGACCCACCCTTGAGCTGTCAGACCATTTGCACAGGGTCCCTAGGCACCTGTCTGGAAACGGAAGCCCACCCCGCCACCCAGAGGACCGCGCGATTTCCCATGGGCCACACTTCCCAGCAGCTCTCCCAGCTCCTCAGACACAGTGTGCGCAGGAAAGACTTGGGGAACGGGGGCCTGGGCGGGGGATTTTCCAGGGGGCTGTCTGATGACCAGGCGTCCTCTCTCGCCCGGTGAGTGTCCAAGCCGTCCCTTGACCCCCGCAGGAGACCTGATTCCTGCCATAAGCGGCCCTCTAGCCACATGGGGCAGGGACACCTGGGCCCGGTGTGCCAGCAACTGGCCTACATGGAGGCAAACAAACAGACACCTCAGGCCCGACCCCACCACTGCGAAGATCCCCCTTTTCTTCCATCCGTAAAGGGGTCACGCTTCAGGAGTGGAAGAACACGGGGAGGCCCCCAGGAGATGGCTTTTCTCCGAGCCGCGGCTGGCTCCTTTCTGGCCTATATGTGGGCCGTGCATGCGCACTCAGGCTCCCTACCACAAGCCTCCCTCGGGTCACGGGACCCACACTAGAGGTGTCTCCTGACCCACCCTTGAGGGGTCACGCGACCCAACCCTGAGTGGTCTGGTGACCCACACCTGAGGGGTCACGTGACCCACCCCTGAGGAGTCTCCTGACCCACACCTGAGGGGTCACGTGACCCACCCCTGAGGGGTCTCGTGACCCACGCCTGAGGGGTCATGTGACCCACCCCTGAGGGGTCACGTGACGCACCCCTGAGGGGTCACGTGACCCACCCCTGAGGGGTCACGTGACCCACCCCTGAGGGGTCACGTGACCCACCCCTGAGGGGTCACGTGACCCACCCCTGACGGGTCACGTGACCCACCCCTGAGGGGTCACGTGACGCACCCATGGGGGGTCACGTGACGCACACCTGAGGGGTCACGTGACGCACACCTGAGGGGTCACGTGACTCACCCCTGATGGGTCACATAACCCGCCCCTGAGGGGTCACGTGACCCACCCCTGAGGGGTCTCGTGACCCACCCTTGAGGGTCACGTGCCCCACCCTTGAGGGGTCTCGAGACCCACCCTTGCGGGGTCACGTGCCCCACCCTTGAGGGGTCTCGAGACCCACCCTTGGGAGGTCACCTGTCCCACCCTGGAGGGGTCAGGTGACCCGCCCTTGAGAGGTCACAGCAGTTTCAGAGGGTCCCTGCGCACCTGTCCGTGGAAACAGAAGTCCTCCCTGCCACTCAGAGCACCGCGCCATTTCCCCTAGCCTCACTGCCCAGCAGCACTCTCAGCCCCGCACAGACAGTGTGCTAAGGACAGACTTGGATACCGGGGGCCTGGGCGGGGGATTTTCCATGGAACTCTCTCAGGGCCCGGTGCCCTGTGTCGCCGGGTAGTGCCCATGCCCTTCCTTGACCCCGCAGGACACTTGCATCCAGCAATAAGCAGCCCTCTGCCTCCACGGGGCTCAAACACCTGGGCCCGGTGTGGGGGCACCTGGCGTACGTGGAGGCAAACCCGCGGACCCCTCTGGCCCGAACCCACCACTGCGAGGATCCCCCTTTTCTTCCATCCGTAAAGGGGTCCTCCTTGGGGAGTGGAGGAACATGGGGAGGCCCCCAGGAGATGGCTTTTCTCCGAGCCGAGTCTGCCTGGTTTCGGGCCAACACCTGGGCCGCGCATGCGCACTCAGGCTCCCAAGCACACGCCTCCCTCGGCTCACCAGACCCACCCTTTAGAGGTCACAGCAGTTCCACACGGTCCCTGGGCACCTGTCCGTGGACACAGGAGCCCTCCCTGCCACCTAGAGGACCACGCGATTTCCGCTGGGGAACACTGCCCAGAAGCACTCCCAGCCTGGCACAGACACTGTGCGCAGGATAGACTTGTGGACCAGGGGCCTGGGCGGGGAATTTTCCAGGGAATTCTCTAAAGGCCAGGTGCCCTCTGTCGCCCTGGGAGTGCCCACGCCGTCCCTTAACCCTGCAGGACACTATCATCCAGCAATAAGCAGCCCTCTGCCTCCACGGGGCTCAAACACCTGGGCCCGTTGTGCGAGCACCTGGCGTACGTGCAGGCAAACCCGCCGACCCCTCTGGCCCGAACCCACCACTGCGAAGATCCCCCATTTCTTCCATCCGTAAAGGGGTGCTCCTTGGGGACTGGAGGAACATGGGGAGACCCCCAGGAGATGGCTTTTCTCCGAGCCGCGGCTGGCTCCTTTCGGGCCTATTCGTGGGCCGCCCATGCGCACTCAGGCTCCCAAGCACACGCCTCCCTCGGCTCACCTGACCCACCCTTGAGCTGTCAGACCATTTGCACAGGGTCCCTAGGCACCTGTATGGAAACGGAAGCCCACCCCGCCACCCAGAGGACCGCGCGATTTCCCATGGGCCACACTTCCCAGCAGCTCTCCCAGCTCCTCAGACACAGTGTGCGCAGGAAAGACTTGGGGAACGGGGGCCTGGGCGGGGGATTTTCCAGGGGGCTGTCTGATGACCAGGCGTCCTCTCTCGCCCGGTGAGTGTCCAAGCCGTCCCTTGACCCCCGCAGGAGACCTGATTCCTGCCATAAGCGGCCCTCTAGCCACATGGGGCAGGGACACCTGGGCCCGGTGTGCCAGCAACTGGCCTACATGGAGGCAAACAAACAGACACCTCAGGCCCGACCCCACCACTGCGAAGATCCCCCTTTTCTTCCATCCGTAAAGGGGTCACGCTTCAGGAGTGGAAGAACACGGGGAGGCCCCCAGGAGATGGCTTTTCTCCGAGCCGCGGCTGGCTCCTTTCTGGCCTATATGTGGGCCGTGCATGCGCACTCAGGCTCCCTACCACAAGTCTCCCTCGGGTCACGGGACCCACACTAGAGGTGTCTCCTGACCCACCCTTGAGGGGTCTCGAGACCCACCCTTGGGAGGTCACCTGTCCCACCCTGGAGGGGTCAGGTGACCCGCCCTTGAGAGGTCACAGCAGTTTCAGAGGGTCCCTGTGCACCTGTCCGTGGAAACAGAAGCCCTCCCTGCCACTCAGAGCACCGCGCCATTTCCCCTAGGCCACACTGCCCAGCAGCACTCTCAGCCCCGCACAGACAGTGTGCTAAGGACAGACTTGGATACCGGGGGCCTGGGCGGGGGATTTTCCATGGAACTCTCTCAGGGCCCAGTGCCCTGTGTCGCCCAGAGTGCCCATGCCCTTCCTTGACCCCGCAGGACACTTGCATCCAGCAATAAGCAGCCCTCTGCCTCCACGGGGCTCAAACACCTGGGCCCTGTGTGGGGGCACCTGGCGTACGTGGCGGCAAACCCGCGGACCCCTCTGGCCCGAACCCACCACTGCGAAGATCCCCCTTTTCTTCCATCCGTAAAGGGGTCCTCCTTGGGGCGTGGAGGAACATGGGGCGGCCCCCAGGAGATGGCTTTTCTCCGAGCCGAGTCTGCCTGGTTTCGGGCCAACACCTGGGCCGCGCATGCGCACTCAGGCTCCCAAGCACACGCCTCCCTCGGCTCACCAGACCCACCCTTTAGAGGTCACAGCAGTTCCACACGGTCCCTGGGCACCTGTCCGTGGACACAGGAGCCCTCCCTGCCACCTAGAGGACCACGCGATTTCCCCTGGGGAACACTGCCCAGAAGCACTCCCAGCCTGGCACAGACACTGTGCGCAGGATAGACTTGTGGACCAGGGGCCTGGGCGGGGAATTTTCCAGGGAATTCTCTAAAGGCCAGGTGCCCTCTGTCGCCCTGGGAGTGCCCACGCCGTCCCTTAACCCTGCAGGACACTATCATCCAGCAATAAGCAGCCCTCTGCCTCCACGGGGCTCAAACACCTGGGCCCGTTGGGCGAGCACCAGGCGTACGTGCAGGCAAACCCGCCGACCCCTCTGGCCCGAACCCACCACTGCGAAGATCCCCCATTTCTTCCATCCGTAAAGGGGTGCTCCTTGGGGACTGGAGGAACATGGGGAGACCCCCAGGAGATGGCTTTTCTCCGAGCCGCGGCTGGCTCCTTTCGGGCCTATTCGTGGGCCGCGCATGCGCACTCAGGCTCCCAAGCACACGCCTCCCTCGGCTCACCTGACCCACGCTTGAGCTGTCAGACCTTTTGCACAGGGTCCCTAGGCACCTGTCTGGAAACGGAAGCCCACCCCGCCACCCAGAGGACCGCGCGATTTCCCATGGGCCACACTTCCCAGCAGCTCTCCCAGCTCCTCAGACACAGTGTGCGCAGGAAAGACTTTGGGAACGGGGGCCTGGGCGGGGGATTTTCCAGGGGGCTGTCTGATGACCAGGCGTCCTCTCTCGCCCGGTGAGTGTCCAAGCCGTCCCTTGACCCCCGCAGGAGACCTGATTCCTGCCATAAGCGGCCCTCTAGCCACATGGGGCAGGGACACCTGGGCCCGGTGTGCCAGCAACTGGCCTACATGGAGGCAAACAAACAGACACCTCAGGCCCGACCCCACCACTGCGAAGATCCCCCTTTTCTTCCATCCGTAAAGGGGTCACGCTTCAGGAGTGGAAGAACACGGGGAGGCCCCCAGGAGATGGCTTTTCTCCGAGCCGCGGCTGGCTCCTTTCTGGCCTATATGTGGGCCGTGCATGCGCACTCAGGCTCCCTACCACAAGCCTCCCTCGGGTCACGGGACCCACACTAGAGGTGTCTCCTGACCCACCCTTGAGGGGTCACGCGACCCACCCCTGAGTGGTCTGGTGACCCACACCTGAGGGGTCACGTGACCCACCCCTGAGGAGTCTCCTGACCCACACCTGAGGGGTCACATGACCCACCCCTGAGGGGTCTCGTGACCCACCCCTGAGGGGTCATGTGACCCACCCCTGAGGGGTCACGTGACGCACCCCTGGGGGGTCACGTGACGCACCCCTGAGGTGTCATGTGACCCACCCCTGAGGGGTCACGTGACCCACCCCTGAGGGGTCTCGTGACCCACCCCTGACGGGTCACGTGACCCAACCCTGAGGGGTCACGTGACCCACCCCTGAGGGGTCTCGTGACCCACCCTGGAGGGTCACGTGCCCCACCCTTGAGGGGTCTCGAGACCCACCCTTGCGGGGTCACGTGCCCCACCCTTAGGGGTCTCGAGACCCACCCTTGGGAGGTCACCTGTCCCACCCTGGAGGGGTCAGGTGACCCGCCCTTGAGAGGTCACAGCAGTTTCAGAGGGTCCCTGCGCACCTGTCCGTGGAAACAGAAGCCCTCCCTGCCACTCAGAGCACCGCGCCATTTCCCCTAGGCCACACTGCCCGGCAGCACTCTCAGCCCCGCACAGACAGTGTGCTAAGGACAGACTTGGATACCGGGGGCCTGGGCGGGGGATTTTCCATGGAACTCTCTCAGGGCCCCGTGCCCTGTGTCGCCCGGTAGTGCCCATGCCCTTCCTTGACCCCGCAGGACACTTGCATCCAGCAATAAGCAGCCCTCTGCCTCCACGGGGCTCAAACACCTGGGCCCGGTGTGCCGGCACCTGGCGTACGTGGAGGCAAACCCGCGGACCCCTCTGGCCCGAACCCACCACTGCGAAGATCCCCCTTTTCTTCCATCCGTAAAGGGGTCCTCCTTGGGGAGTGGAGGAACATGGGGAGGCCCCCAGGAGATGGCTTTTCTCCGAGCCGAGTCTGCCTGGTTTCGGGCCAACACCTGGGCCGCGCATGCGCACTCAGGCTCCCAAGCACACGCCTCCCTCGGCTCACCAGACCCACCCTTTAGAGGTCACAGCAGTTCCACACGGTCCCTGGGCACCTGTCCGTGGACACAGGAGCCCTCCCTGCCACCTAGAGGACCACGCGATTTCCGCTGGGGAACACTGCCCAGAAGCACTCCCAGCCTGGCACAGACACTGTGCGCAGGATAGACTTGTGGACCAGGGGCCTGGGCGGGGAATTTTCCAGGGAATTCTCTAAAGGCCAGGTGCCCTCTGTCGCCCTGGGAGTGCCCACGCCGTCCCTTAACCCTGCAGGACACTATCATCCAGCAATAAGCAGCCCTCTGCCTCCACGGGGCTCAAACACCTGGGCCCGTTGTGCGAGCACCTGGCGTACGTGCAGGCAAACCCGCCGACCCCTCTGGCCCGAACCCACCACTGCGAAGATCCCCCATTTCTTCCATCCGTAAAGGGGTGCTCCTTGGGGACTGGAGGAACATGGGGAGACCCCCAGGAGATGGCTTTTCTCCGAGCCGCGGCTGGCTCCTTTCGGGCCTATTCGTGGGCCGCGCATGCGCACTCAGGCTCCCAAGCACACGCCTCCCTCGGCTCACCTGACCCACGCTTGAGCTGTCAGACCTTTTGCACAGGGTCCCTAGGCACCTGTCTGGAAACGGAAGCCCACCCCGCCACCCAGAGGACCGCGCGATTTCCCATGGGCCACACTTCCCAGCAGCTCTCCCAGCTCCTCAGACACAGTGTGCGCAGGAAAGACTTGGGGAACGGGGGCCTGGGCGGGGGATTTTCCAGGGGGCTGTCTGATGACCAGGCGTCCTCTCTCGCCCGGTGAGTGTCCAAGCCGTCCCTTGACCCCCGCAGGAGACCTGATTCCTGCCATAAGCGGCCCTCTAGCCACATGGGGCAGGGACACCTGGGCCCGGTGTGCCAGCAACTGGCCTACATGGAGGCAAACAAACAGACACCTCAGGCCCGACCCCACCACTGTGAAGATCCCCCTTTTCTTCCATCCGTAAAGGGGTCACGCTTCAGGAGTGGAAGAACACGGGGAGGCCCCCAGGAGATGGCTTTTCTCCGAGCCGCGGCTGGCTCCTTTCTGGCCTATATGTGGGCCGTGCATGCGCACTCAGGCTCCCTACCACAAGTCTCCCTCGGGTCACGGGACCCACACTAGAAGTGTCTCCTGACCCACTCTTGAGGGGTCACGCGACCCACCCCTGAGTGGTCTCGTGACCCACACCTGAGGGGTCACGTGACCCACCCCTGAGGAGTCTCGTGACCCACACCTGAGGGGTCACGTGACGCTCCCCTGGGGGGTCACGTGACGCACCCCTGGGGGGTCACGTGACCCACCCCTGACGGGTCACGTGACCCAACCCTGAGGGGTCTCGTGACCCACCCCTGACGGGTCACGTGACCCACCCCTGCCGGGTCACGTGACCCACCCCTGAGGGGTCTCGTGACCCACCCTTGAGGGTCACGTGCCCCACCCTTGAGGGGTCTCGAGACCCACCCTTGCGGGGTCACGTGCCCCACCCTTGAGGGGTCTCGAGACCCACCCTTGGGAGGTCACCTGTCCCACCCTGGAGGGGTCAGGTGACCCGCCCTTGAGAGGTCACAGCAGTTTCAGAGGGTCCCTGTGCACCTGTCCGTGGAAACAGAAGCCCTCCCTGCCACTCAGAGCACCGCGCCATTTCCCCTAGGCCACACTGCCCAGCAGCACTCTCAGCCCCGCACAGACAGTGTGCTAAGGACAGACTTGGATACCGGGGGCCTGGGCGGGGGATTTTCCATGGAACTCTCTCAGGGCCCAGTGCCCTGTGTCGCCCAGAGTGCCCATGCCCTTCCTTGACCCCGCAGGACACTTGCATCCAGCAATAAGCAGCCCTCTGCCTCCACGGGGCTCAAACACCTGGGCCCTGTGTGGGGGCACCTGGCGTACGTGGCGGCAAACCCGCGGACCCCTCTGGCCCGAACCCACCACTGCGAAGATCCCCCTTTTCTTCCATCCGTAAAGGGGTCCTCCTTGGGGAGTGGAGGAACATGGGGAGGCCCCCAGGAGATGGCTTTTCTCCGAGCCGAGTCTGCCTGGTTTCGGGCCAACACCTGGGCCGCGCATGCGCACTCAGGCTCCCAAGCACACGCCTCCCTCGGCTCACCAGACCCACCCTTTAGAGGTCACAGCAGTTCCACACGGTCCCTGGGCACCTGTCCGTGGACACAGGAGCCCTCCCTGCCACCTAAAGGACCACGCGATTTCCCCTGGGGAACACTGCCCAGAAGCACTCCCAGCCTGGCACAGACACTGTGCGCAGGATAGACTTGTGGACCAGGGGCCTGGGCGGGGAATTTTCCAGGGAATTCTCTAAAGGCCAGGTGCCCTCTGTCGCCCTGGGAGTGCCCACGCCGTCCCTTAACCCTGCAGGACACTATCATCCAGCAATAAGCAGCCCTCTGCCTCCACGGGGCTCAAACACCTGGGCCCGTTGTGCGAGCACCTGGCGTACGTGCAGGCAAACCCGCCGACCCCTCTGGCCCGAACCCACCACTGCGAAGATCCCCCATTTCTTCCATCCGTAAAGGGGTGCTCCTTGGGGACTGGAGGAACATGGGGAGACCCCCAGGAGATGGCTTTTCTCCGAGCCGCGGCTGGCTCCTTTCGGGCCTATTCGTGGGCCGCGCATGCGCACTCAGGCTCCCAAGCACACGCCTCCCTCGGCTCACCTGACCCACGCTTGAGCTGTCAGACCTTTTGCACAGGGTCCCTAGGCACCTGTCTGGAAACGGAAGCCCACCCCGCCACCCAGAGGACCGCGCGATTTCCCATGGGCCACACTTCCCAGCAGCTCTCCCAGCTCCTCAGACACAGTGTGCGCAGGAAAGACTTTGGGAACGGGGGCCTGGGCGGGGGATTTTCCAGGGGGCTGTCTGATGACCAGGCGTCCTCTCTCGCCCGGTGAGTGTCCAAGCCGTCCCTTGACCCCCGCAGGAGACCTGATTCCTGCCATAAGCGGCCCTCTAGCCACATGGGGCAGGGACACCTGGGCCCGGTGTGCCAGCAACTGGCCTACATGGAGGCAAACAAACAGACACCTCAGGCCCGACCCCACCACTGCGAAGATCCCCCTTTTCTTCCATCCGTAAAGGGGTCACGCTTCAGGAGTGGAAGAACACGGGGAGGCCCCCAGGAGATGGCTTTTCTCCGAGCCGCGGCTGGCTCCTTTCTGGCCTATATGTGGGCCGTGCATGCGCACTCAGGCTCCCTACCACAAGCCTCCCTCGGGTCACGGGACCCACACTAGAGGTGTCTCCTGACCCACCCTTGAGGGGTCACGCGACCCACCCCTGAGTGGTCTGGTGACCCACACCTGAGGGGTCACGTGACCCACCCCTGAGGAGTCTCCTGACCCACACCTGAGGGGTCACATGACCCACCCCTGAGGGGTCTCGTGACCCACCCCTGAGGGGTCATGTGACCCACCCCTGAGGGGTCACGTGACGCACCCCTGGGGGGTCACGTGACGCACCCCTGAGGTGTCATGTGACCCACCCCTGAGGGGTCACGTGACCCACCCCTGAGGGGTCTCGTGACCCACCCCTGACGGGTCACGTGACCCAACCCTGAGGGGTCACGTGACCCACCCCTGAGGGGTCTCCTGACCCACCCTGGAGGGTCACGTGCCCCACCCTTGAGGGGTCTCGAGACCCACCCTTGCGGGGTCACGTGCCCCACCCTTA
Source organism: Desmodus rotundus (assembly GCF_022682495.2). Classification (NCBI taxonomy): domain Eukaryota; kingdom Metazoa; phylum Chordata; class Mammalia; order Chiroptera; family Phyllostomidae; genus Desmodus; species Desmodus rotundus. The sequence continues at coordinate 750,047 of NW_026527335.1, forward strand.
GGGGTCTCGAGACCCACCCTTGGGAGGTCACCTGTCCCACCCTGGAGGGGTCAGGTGACCCGCCCTTGAGAGGTCACAGCAGTTTCAGAGGGTCCCTGCGCACCTGTCCGTGGAAACAGAAGCCCTCCCTGCCACTCAGAGCACCGCGCCATTTCCCCTAGGCCACACTGCCCAGCAGCACTCTCAGCCCCGCACAGACAGTGTGCTAAGGACAGACTTGGATACCGGGGGCCTGGGCGGGGGATTTTCCATGGAACTCTCTCAGGGCCCCGTGCCCTGTGTCGCCCGGGAGTGCCCATGCCCTTCCTTGACCCCGCAGGACACTTGCATCCAGCAATAAGCAGCCCTCTGCCTCCACGGGGCTCAAACACCTGGGCCCGGTGTGCGGGCACCTGGCGTACGTGGAGGCAAACCCGCGGACCCCTCTGGCCCGAACCCACCACTGCGAAGATCCCCCTTTTCTTCCATCCGTAAAGGGGTCCTCCTTGGGGAGTGGAGGAACATGGGGAGGCCCCCAGGAGATGGCTTTTCTCCGAGCCGAGTCTGCCTGGTTTCGGGCCAACACCTGGGCCGCGCATGCGCACTCAGGCTCCCAAGCACACGCCTCCCTCGGCTCACCAGACCCACCCTTTAGAGGTCACAGCAGTTCCACACGGTCCCTGGGCACCTGTCCGTGGACACAGGAGCCCTCCCTGCCACCTAGAGGACCACGCGATTTCCGCTGGGGAACACTGCCCAGAAGCACTCCCAGCCTGGCACAGACACTGTGCGCAGGATAGACTTGTGGACCAGGGGCCTGGGCGGGGAATTTTCCAGGGAATTCTCTAAAGGCCAGGTGCCCTCTGTCGCCCTGGGAGTGCCCACGCCGTCCCTTAACCCTGCAGGACACTATCATCCAGCAATAAGCAGCCCTCTGCCTCCACGGGGCTCAAACACCTGGGCCCGTTGTGCGAGCACCTGGCGTACGTGCAGGCAAACCCGCCGACCCCTCTGGCCCGAACCCACCACTGCGAAGATCCCCCATTTATTCCATCCGTAAAGGGGTGCTCCTTGGGGACTGGAGGAACATGGGGAGACCCCCAGGAGATGGCTTTTCTCCGAGCCGCGGCTGGCTCCTTTCGGGCCTATTCGTGGGCCGCGCATGCGCACTCAGGCTCCCAAGCACACGCCTCCCTCGGCTCACCTGACCCACGCTTGAGCTGTCAGACCTTTTGCACAGGGTCCCTAGGCACCTGTCTGGAAACGGAAGCCCACCCCGCCACCCAGAGGACCGCGCGATTTCCCATGGGCCACACTTCCCAGCAGCTCTCCCAGCTCCTCAGACACAGTGTGCGCAGGAAAGACTTTGGGAACGGGGGCCTGGGCGGGGGATTTTCCAGGGGGCTGTCTGATGACCAGGCGTCCTCTCTCGCCCGGTGAGTGTCCAAGCCGTCCCTTGACCCCCGCAGGAGACCTGATTCCTGCCATAAGCGGCCCTCTAGCCACATGGGGCAGGGACACCTGGGCCCGGTGTGCCAGCAACTGGCCTACATGGAGGCAAACAAACAGACACCTCAGGCCCGACCCCACCACTGCGAAGATCCCCCTTTTCTTCCATCCGTAAAGGGGTCACGCTTCAGGAGTGGAAGAACACGGGGAGGCCCCCAGGAGATGGCTTTTCTCCGAGCCGCGGCTGGCTCCTTTCTGGCCTATATGTGGGCCGTGCATGCGCACTCAGGCTCCCTACCACAAGCCTCCCTCGGGTCACGGGACCCACACTAGAGGTGTCTCCTGACCCACCCTTGAGGGGTCACGCGACCCACCCCTGAGTGGTCTGGTGACCCACACCTGAGGGGTCACGTGACCCACCCCTGAGGAGTCTCCTGACCCACCCCTGAGGGGTCACGTGACCCACCCCTGAGGGGTCACGTGACGCACCCCTGAGGGGTCACATGACCCACCCCTGAGGGGTCTCGTGACCCACCCCTGAGGGGTCATGTGACCCACCCCTGAGGGGTCACGTGACGCACCCCTGGGGGGTCACGTGACGCACCCCTGAGGTGTCATGTGACCCACCCCTGAGGGGTCACGTGACCCAACCCTGAGGGGTCACGTGACCCACCCCTGAGGGGTCTCGTGACCCACCCTGGAGGGTCACGTGCCCCACCCTTGAGGGGTCTCGAGACCCACCCTTGCGGGGTCACGTGCCCCACCCTTAGGGGTCTCGAGACCCACCCTTGGGAGGTCACCTGTCCCACCCTGGAGGGGTCAGGTGACCCGCCCTTGAGAGGTCACAGCAGTTTCAGAGGGTCCCTGCGCACCTGTCCGTGGAAACAGAAGCCCTCCCTGCCACTCAGAGCACCGCGCCATTTCCCCTAGGCCACACTGCCCAGCAGCACTCTCAGCCCCGCACAGACAGTGTGCTAAGGACAGACTTGGATACCGGGGGCCTGGGCGGGGGATTTTCCATGGAACTCTCTCAGGGCCCCGTGCCCTGTGTCGCCCGGGAGTGCCCATGCCCTTCCTTGACCCCGCAGGACACTTGCATCCAGCAATAAGCAGCCCTCTGCCTCCACGGGGCTCAAACACCTGGGCCCGGTGTGCGGGCACCTGGCGTACGTGGAGGCAAACCCGCGGACCCCTCTGGCCCGAACCCACCACTGCGAAGATCCCCCTTTTCTTCCATCCGTAAAGGGGTCCTCCTTGGGGAGTGGAGGAACATGGGGAGGCCCCCAGGAGATGGCTTTTCTCCGAGCCGAGTCTGCCTGGTTTCGGGCCAACACCTGGGCCGCGCATGCGCACTCAGGCTCCCAAGCACACGCCTCCCTCGGCTCACCAGACCCACCCTTTAGAGGTCACAGCAGTTCCACACGGTCCCTGGGCACCTGTCCGTGGACACAGGAGCCCTCCCTGCCACCTAGAGGACCACGCGATTTCCGCTGGGGAACACTGCCCAGAAGCACTCCCAGCCTGGCACAGACACTGTGCGCAGGATAGATTTGTGGACCAGGGGCCTGGGCGGGGAATTTTCCAGGGAATTCTCTAAAGGCCAGGTGCCCTCTGTCGCCCTGGGAGTGCCCACGCCGTCCCTTAACCCTGCAGGACACTATCATCCAGCAATAAGCAGCCCTCTGCCTCCACGGGGCTCAAACACCTGGGCCCGTTGTGCGAGCACCTGGCGTACGTGCAGGCAAACCCGCCGACCCCTCTGGCCCGAACCCACCACTGCGAAGATCCCCCATTTCTTCCATCCGTAAAGGGGTGCTCCTTGGGGACTGGAGGAACATGGGGAGACCCCCAGGAGATGGCTTTTCTCCGAGCCGCGGCTGGCTCCTTTCGGGCCTATTCGTGGGCCGCGCATGCGCACTCAGGCTCCCAAGCACACGCCTCCCTCGGCTCACCTGACCCACGCTTGAGCTGTCAGACCTTTTGCACAGGGTCCCTAGGCACCTGTCTGGAAACGGAAGCCCACCCCGCCACCCAGAGGACCGCGCGATTTCCCATGGGCCACACTTCCCAGCAGCTCTCCCAGCTCCTCAGACACAGTGTGCGCAGGAAAGACTTTGGGAACGGGGGCCTGGGCGGGGGATTTTCCAGGGGGCTGTCTGATGACCAGGCGTCCTCTCTCGCCCGGTGAGTGTCCAAGCCGTCCCTTGACCCCCGCAGGAGACCTGATTCCTGCCATAAGCGGCCCTCTAGCCACATGGGGCAGGGACACCTGGGCCCGGTGTGCCAGCAACTGGCCTACATGGAGGCAAACAAACAGACACCTCAGGCCCGACCCCACCACTGCGAAGATCCCCCTTTTCTTCCATCCGTAAAGGGGTCACGCTTCAGGAGTGGAAGAACACGGGGAGGCCCCCAGGAGATGGCTTTTCTCCGAGCCGCGGCTGGCTCCTTTCTGGCCTATATGTGGGCCGTGCATGCGCACTCAGGCTCCCTACCACAAGCCTCCCTCGGGTCACGGGACCCACACTAGAGGTGTCTCCTGACCCACCCTTGAGGGGTCACGCGACCCACCCCTGAGTGGTCTCGTGACCCACACCTGAGGGGTCACGTGACCCACCCCTGAGGAGTCTCCTGACCCACCCCTGAGGGGTCACGTGACCCACCCCTGAGGGGTCACGTGACGCACCCCTGAGGGGTCACATGACCCACCCCTGAGGGGTCTCGTGACCCACCCCTGAGGGGTCATGTGACCCACCCCTGAGGGGTCACGTGACGCACCCCTGGGGGGTCACGTGACGCACCCCTGAGGTGTCATGTGACCCACCCCTGAGGGGTCACGTGACCCACCCCTGAGGGGTCTCGTGACCCACCCCTGACGGGTCACGTGACCCAACCCTGAGGGGTCACGTGACCCACCCGTGAGGGGTCTCGTGACCCACCCTGGAGGGTCACGTGCCCCACCCTTGAGGGGTCTCGAGACCCACCCTTGCGGGGTCACGTGCCCCACCCTTAGGGGTCTCGAGACCCACCCTTGGGAGGTCACCTGTCCCACCCTGGAGGGGTCAGGTGACCCGCCCTTGAGAGGTCACAGCAGTTTCAGAGGGTCCCTGCGCACCTGTCCGTGGAAACAGAAGCCCTCCCTGCCACTCAGAGCACCGCGCCATTTCCCCTAGGCCACACTGCCCAGCAGCACTCTCAGCCCCGCACAGACAGTGTGCTAAGGACAGACTTGGATACCGGGGGCCTGGGCGGGGGATTTTCCATGGAACTCTCTCAGGGCCCCGTGCCCTGTGTCGCCCGGTAGTGCCCATGCCCTTCCTTGACCCCGCAGGACACTTGCATCCAGCAATAAGCAGCCCTCTGCCTCCACGGGGCTCAAACACCTGGGCCCGGTGTGCGGGCACCTGGCGTACGTGGAGGCAAACCCGCGGACCCCTCTGGCCCGAACCCACCACTGCGAAGATCCCCCTTTTCTTCCATCCGTAAAGGGGTCCTCCTTGGGGAGTGGAGGAACATGGGGAGGCCCCCAGGAGATGGCTTTTCTCCGAGCCGAGTCTGCCTGGTTTCGGGCCAACACCTGGGCCGCGCATGCGCACTCAGGCTCCCAAGCACACGCCTCCCTCGGCTCACCAGACCCACCCTTTAGAGGTCACAGCAGTTCCACACGGTCCCTGGGCACCTGTCCGTGGACACAGGAGCCCTCCCTGCCACCTAGAGGACCACGCGATTTCCGCTGGGGAACACTGCCCAGAAGCACTCCCAGCCTGGCACAGACACTGTGCGCAGGATAGACTTGTGGACCAGGGGCCTGGGCGGGGAATTTTCCAGGGAATTCTCTAAAGGCCAGGTGCCCTCTGTCGCCCTGGGAGTGCCCACGCCGTCCCTTAACCCTGCAGGACACTATCATCCAGCAATAAGCAGCCCTCTGCCTCCACGGGGCTCAAACACCTGGGCCCGTTGTGCGAGCACCTGGCGTACGTGCAGGCAAACCCGCCGACCCCTCTGGCCCGAACCCACCACTGCGAAGATCCCCCATTTCTTCCATCCGTAAAGGGGTGCTCCTTGGGGACTGGAGGAACATGGGGAGACCCCCAGGAGATGGCTTTTCTCCGAGCCGCGGCTGGCTCCTTTCGGGCCTATTCGTGGGCCGCGCATGCGCACTCAGGCTCCCAAGCACACGCCTCCCTCGGCTCACCTGACCCACCCTTGAGCTGTCAGACCATTTGCACAGGGTCCCTAGGCACCTGTATGGAAACGGAAGCCCACCCCGCCACCCAGAGGACCGCGCGATTTCCCATGGGCCACACTTCCCAGCAGCTCTCCCAGCTCCTCAGACACAGTGTGCGCAGGAAAGACTTGGGGAACGGGGGCCTGGGCGGGGGATTTTCCAGGGGGCTGTCTGATGACCAGGCGTCCTCTCTCGCCCGGTGAGTGTCCAAGCCGTCCCTTGACCCCCGCAGGAGACCTGATTCCTGCCATAAGCGGCCCTCTAGCCACATGGGGCAGGGACACCTGGGCCCGGTGTGCCAGCAACTGGCCTACATGGAGGCAAACAAACAGACACCTCAGGCCCGACCCCACCACTGCGAAGATCCCCCTTTTCTTCCATCCGTAAAGGGGTCACGCTTCAGGAGTGGAAGAACACGGGGAGGCCCCCAGGAGATGGCTTTTCTCCGAGCCGCGGCTGGCTCCTTTCTGGCCTATATGTGGGCCGTGCATGCGCACTCAGGCTCCCTACCACAAGCTTCCCTCGGGTCACGGGAACCACACTAGAGGGGTCACGCGACCCACCCTTGAGGGGTCACGCGACCCACCCCTGAGTGGTCTCGTGACCCACCCCTGAGGGGTCACGTGACCCACCCCTGAGGGGTCACGTGACCCAACCCTGAGGGGTCACGTGACCCAACCCTGAGGGGTCACGTGACCCACCCCTGAGGGGTCTCGTGACCCACCCTTGAGGGTCACGTGCCCCACCCTTGAGGGGTCTCGAGACCCACCCTTGCGGGGTCACGTGCCCCACCCTTGAGGGGTCTCGAGACCCACCCTTGGGAGGTCACCTGTCCCACCCTGGAGGGGTCAGGTGACCCGCCCTTTAGAGGTCACAGCAGTTTCAGAGGGTCCCTGCGCACCTGTCCGTGGAAACAAAAGTCCTCCCTGCCACTCAGAGCACTGCGCCATTTCCCCTAGCCACACTGCCCAGCAGCACTCTCAGCCCCGCACAGACAGTGTGCTAAGGACAGACGTGGATACCGGGGGCCTGGGCGGGGGATTTTCCATGGAACTCTCTCAGGGCCCGGTGCCCTGTGTCGCCCGGTAGTGCCCATGCCCTTCCTTGACCCCGCAGGACACTTGCATCCAGCAATAAGCAGCCCTCTGCCTCCACGGGGCTCAAACACCTGGGCCCGGTGTGCGGGCACCTGGCGTACGTGGAGGCAAACCCGCGGACCCCTCTGGCCCGAACCCACCACTGCGAAGATCCCCCTTTTCTTCCATCCGTAAAGGGGTCCTCCTTGGGGAGTGGAGGAACATGGGGAGGCCCCCAGGAGATGGCTTTTCTCCGAGCCGAGTCTGCCTGGTTTCGGGCCAACACCTGGGCCGCGCATGCGCACTCAGGCTCCCAAGCACACGCCTCCCTCGGCTCACCAGACCCACCCTTTAGAGGTCACAGCAGTTCCACACGGTCCCTGGGCACCTGTCCGTGGACACAGGAGCCCTCCCTGCCACCTAGAGGACCACGCGATTTCCGCTGGGGAACACTGCCCAGAAGCACTCCCAGCCTGGCACAGACACTGTGCGCAGGATAGACTTGTGGACCAGGGGCCTGTGCGGGGAATTTTCCAGGGAATTCTCTAAAGGCCAGGTGCCCTCTGTCGCCCTGGGAGTGCCCACGCCGTCCCTTAACCCTGCAGGACACTATCATCCAGCAATAAGCAGCCCTCTGCCTCCACGGGGCTCAAACACCTGGGCCCGTTGTGCGAGCACCTGGCGTACGTGCAGGCAAACCCGCCGACCCCTCTGGCCCGAACCCACCACTGCGAAGATCCCCCATTTCTTCCATCCGTAAAGGGGTGCTCCTTGGGGACTGGAGGAACATGGGGAGACCCCCAGGAGATGGCTTTTCTCCGAGCCGCGGCTGGCTCCTTTGGGGCCTATTCGTGGGCCGCGCATGCGCACTCAGGCTCCCAAGCACACGCCTCCCTCGGCTCACCTGACCCACCTTGAGCTGTCAGACCTTTTGCACAGGGTCCCTAGGCACCTGTCTGGAAACGGAAGCCCACCCCGCCACCCAGAGGACCGCGCGATTTCCCATGGGCCACACTTCCCAGCAGCTCTCCCAGCTCCTCAGACACAGTGTGCGCAGGAAAGACTTTGGGAACGGGGGCCTGGGCGGGGGATTTTCCAGGGGGCTGTCTGATGACCAGGCGTCCTCTCTCGCCCGGTGAGTGTCCAAGCCGTCCCTTGACCCCCGCAGGAGACCTGATTCCTGCCATAAGCGGCCCTCTAGCCACATGGGGCAGGGACACCTGGGCCCGGTGTGCCAGCAACTGGCCTACATGGAGGCAAACAAACAGACACCTCAGGCCCGACCCCACCACTGCGAAGATCCCCCTTTTCTTCCATCCGTAAAGGGGTCACGCTTCAGGAGTGGAAGAACACGGGGAGGCCCCCAGGAGATGGCTTTTCTCCGAGCCGCGGCTGGCTCCTTTCTGGCCTATATGTGGGCCGTGCATGCGCACTCAGGCTCCCTACCACAAGCCTCCCTCGGGTCACGGGACCCACACTAGAGGTGTCTCCTGACCCACCCTTGAGGGGTCACGCGACCCACCCCTGAGTGGTCTGGTGACCCACACCTGAGGGGTCACGTGACCCACCCCTGAGGAGTCTCCTGACCCACACCTGAGGGGTCACGTGACGCACCCCTGAGGGGTCACGTGACCCACCCCTGAGGGGTCACGTGACGCACCCCTGAGGGGTCACATGACCCACCCCTGAGGGGTCTCGTGACCCACCCCTGAGGGGTCATGTGACCCACCCCTGAGGGGTCACGTGACGCACCCCTGGGGGGTCACGTGACGCACCCCTGAGGTGTCATGTGACCCACCCCTGAGGGGTCACGTGACCCACCCCTGAGGGGTCTCGTGACCCACCCCTGACGGGTCACGTGACCCAACCCTGAGGGGTCACGTGACCCACCCCTGAGGGGTCTCGTGACCCACCCCTGAGGGGTCATGTGACCCACCCCTGAGGGGTCACGTGACGCACCCCTGGGGGGTCACGTGACGCACCCCTGAGGTGTCATGTGACCCACCCCTGAGGGGTCACGTGACCCACCCCTGAGGGGTCTCGTGACCCACCCCTGACGGGTCACGTGACCCAACCCTGAGGGGTCACGTGACCCACCCGTGAGGGGTCTCGTGACCCACCCTGGAGGGTCACGTGCCCCACCCTTGAGGGGTCTCGAGACCCACCCTTGCGGGGTCACGTGCCCCACCCTTAGGGGTCTCGAGACCCACCCTTGGGAGGTCACCTGTCCCACCCTGGAGGGGTCAGGTGACCCGCCCTTGAGAGGTCACAGCAGTTTCAGAGGGTCCCTGCGCACCTGTCCGTGGAAACAGAAGCCCTCCCTGCCACTCAGAGCACCGCGCCATTTCCCCTAGGCCACACTGCCCAGCAGCACTCTCAGCCCCGCACAGACAGTGTGCTAAGGACAGACTTGGATACCGGGGGCCTGGGCGGGGGATTTTCCATGGAACTCTCTCAGGGCCCCGTGCCCTGTGTCGCCCGGTAGTGCCCATGCCCTTCCTTGACCCCGCAGGACACTTGCATCCAGCAATAAGCAGCCCTCTGCCTCCACGGGGCTCAAACACCTGGGCCCGGTGTGCGGGCACCTGGCGTACGTGGAGGCAAACCCGCGGACCCCTCTGGCCCGAACCCACCACTGCGAAGATCCCCCTTTTCTTCCATCCGTAAAGGGGTCCTCCTTGGGGAGTGGAGGAACATGGGGAGGCCCCCAGGAGATGGCTTTTCTCCGAGCCGAGTCTGCCTGGTTTCGGGCCAACACCTGGGCCGCGCATGCGCACTCAGGCTCCCAAGCACACGCCTCCCTCGGCTCACCAGACCCACCCTTTAGAGGTCACAGCAGTTCCACACGGTCCCTGGGCACCTGTCCGTGGACACAGGAGCCCTCCCTGCCACCTAGAGGACCACGCGATTTCCGCTGGGGAACACTGCCCAGAAGCACTCCCAGCCTGGCACAGACACTGTGCGCAGGATAGACTTGTGGACCAGGGGCCTGGGCGGGGAATTTTCCAGGGAATTCTCTAAAGGCCAGGTGCCCTCTGTCGCCCTGGGAGTGCCCACGCCGTCCCTTAACCCTGCAGGACACTATCATCCAGCAATAAGCAGCCCTCTGCCTCCACGGGGCTCAAACACCTGGGCCCGTTGTGCGAGCACCTGGCGTACGTGCAGGCAAACCCGCCGACCCCTCTGGCCCGAACCCACCACTGCGAAGATCCCCCATTTCTTCCATCCGTAAAGGGGTGCTCCTTGGGGACTGGAGGAACATGGGGAGACCCCCAGGAGATGGCTTTTCTCCGAGCCGCGGCTGGCTCCTTTCGGGCCTATTCGTGGGCCGCGCATGCGCACTCAGGCTCCCAAGCACACGCCTCCCTCGGCTCACCTGACCCACCCTTGAGCTGTCAGACCATTTGCACAGGGTCCCTAGGCACCTGTATGGAAACGGAAGCCCACCCCGCCAACCAGAGGACCGCGCGATTTCCCATGGGCCACACTTCCCAGCAGCTCTCCCAGCTCCTCAGACACAGTGTGCGCAGGAAAGACTTGGGGAACGGGGGCCTGGGCGGGGGATTTTCCAGGGGGCTGTCTGATGACCAGGCGTCCTCTCTCGCCCGGTGAGTGTCCAAGCCGTCCCTTGACCCCCGCAGGAGACCTGATTCCTGCCATAAGCGGCCCTCTAGCCACATGGGGCAGGGACACCTGGGCCCGGTGTGCCAGCAACTGGCCTACATGGAGGCAAACAAACAGACACCTCAGGCCCGACCCCACCACTGCGAAGATCCCCCTTTTCTTCCATCCGTAAAGGGGTCACGCTTCAGGAGTGGAAGAACACGGGGAGGCCCCCAGGAGATGGCTTTTCTCCGAGCCGCGGCTGGCTCCTTTCTGGCCTATATGTGGGCCGTGCATGCGCACTCAGGCTCCCTACCACAAGCTTCCCTCGGGTCACGGGAACCACACTAGAGGGGTCACGCGACCCACCCTTGAGGGGTCACGCGACCCACCCCTGAGTGGTCTCGTGACCCACCCCTGAGGGGTCACGTGACCCACCCCTGAGGGGTCACGTGACCCAACCCTGAGGGGTCACGTGACCCAACCCTGAGGGGTCACGTGACCCACCCCTGAGGGGTCTCGTGACCCACCCTTGAGGGTCACGTGCCCCACCCTTGAGGGGTCTCGAGACCCACCCTTGCGGGGTCACGTGCCCCACCCTTGAGGGGTCTCGAGACCCACCCTTGGGAGGTCACCTGTCCCACCCTGGAGGGGTCAGGTGACCCGCCCTTTAGAGGTCACAGCAGTTTCAGAGGGTCCCTGCGCACCTGTCCGTGGAAACAGAAGTCCTCCCTGCCACTCAGAGCACCGCGCCATTTCCCCTAGCCACACTGCCCAGCAGCACTCTCAGCCCCGCACAGACAGTGTGCTAAGGACAGACGTGGATACCGGGGGCCTGGGCGGGGGATTTTCCATGGAACTCTCTCAGGGCCCGGTGCCCTGTGTCGCCCGGTAGTGCCCATGCCCTTCCTTGACCCCGCAGGACACTTGCATCCAGCAATAAGCAGCCCTCTGCCTCCACGGGGCTCAAACACCTGGGCCCGGTGTGGGGGCACCTGGCGTACGTGGAGGCAAACCCGCGGACCCCTCTGGCCCGAACCCACCACTGCGAAGATCCCCCTTTTCTTCCATCCGTAAAGGGGTCCTCCTTGGGGAGTGGAGGAACATGGGGAGGCCCCCAGGAGATGGCTTTTCTCCGAGCCGAGTCTGCCTGGTTTCGGGCCAACACCTGGGCCGCGCATGCGCACTCAGGCTCCCAAGCACACGCCTCCCTCGGCTCACCAGACCCACCCTTTAGAGGTCACAGCAGTTCCACACGGTCCCTGGGCACCTGTCCGTGGACACAGGAGCCCTCCCTGCCACCTAGAGGACCACGCGATTTCCGCTGGGGAACACTGCCCAGAAGCACTCCCAGCCTGGCACAGACACTGTGCGCAGGATAGACTTGTGGACCAGGGGCCTGGGCGGGGAATTTTCCAGGGAATTCTCTAAAGGCCAGGTGCCCTCTGTCGCCCTGGGAGTGCCCACGCCGTCCCTTAACCCTGCAGGACACTATCATCCAGCAATAAGCAGCCCTCTGCCTCCACGGGGCTCAAACACCTGGGCCCGTTGTGCGAGCACCTGGCGTACGTGCAGGCAAACCCGCCGACCCCTCTGGCCCGAACCCACCACTGCGAAGATCCCCCATTTCTTCCATCCGTAAAGGGGTGCTCCTTGGGGACTGGAGGAACATGGGGAGACCCCCAGGAGATGGCTTTTCTCCGAGCCGCGGCTGGCTCCTTTCGGGCCTATTCGTGGGCCGCGCATGCGCACTCAGGCTCCCAAGCACACGCCTCCCTCGGCTCACCTGACCCACGCTTGAGCTGTCAGACCTTTTGCACAGGGTCCCTAGGCACCTGTCTGGAAACGGAAGCCCACCCCGCCACCCAGAGGACCGCGCGATTTCCCATGGGCCACACTTCCCAGCAGCTCTCCCAGCTCCTCAGACACAGTGTGCGCAGGAAAGACTTTGGGAACGGGGGCCTGGGCGGGGGATTTTCCAGGGGGCTGTCTGATGACCAGGCGTCCTCTCTCGCCCGGTGAGTGTCCAAGCCGTCCCTTGACCCCCGCAGGAGACCTGATTCCTGCCATAAGCGGCCCTCTAGCCACATGGGGCAGGGACACCTGGGCCCGGTGTGCCAGCAACTGGCCTACATGGAGGCAAACAAACAGACACCTCAGGCCCGACCCCACCACTGCGAAGATCCCCCTTTTCTTCCATCCGTAAAGGGGTCACGCTTCAGGAGTGGAAGAACACGGGGAGGCCCCCAGGAGATGGCTTTTCTCCGAGCCGCGGCTGGCTCCTTTCTGGCCTATATGTGGGCCGTGCATGCGCACTCAGGCTCCCTACCACAAGCCTCCCTCGGGTCACGGGACCCACACTAGAGGTGTCTCCTGACCCACCCTTGAGGGGTCACGCGACCCACCCCTGAGTGGTCTGGTGACCCACACCTGAGGGGTCACGTGACCCACCCCTGAGGAGTCTCCTGACCCACACCTGAGGGGTCACGTGACGCACCCCTGAGGGGTCACGTGACCCACCCCTGAGGGGTCACGTGACGCACCCCTGAGGGGTCACATGACCCACCCCTGAGGGGTCTCGTGACCCACCCCTGAGGGGTCATGTGACCCACCCCTGAGGGGTCACGTGACGCACACCTGGGGGGTCACGTGACGCACCCCTGAGGTGTCATGTGACCCACCCCTGAGGGGTCACGTGACCCACCCCTGAGGGGTCTCGTGACCCACCCCTGACGGGTCACGTGACCCAACCCTGAGGGGTCACGTGACCCACCCCTGAGGGGTCTCGTGACCCACCCTGGAGGGTCACGTGCCCCACCCTTGAGGGGTCTCGAGACCCACCCTTGCGGGGTCACGTGCCCCACCCTTAGGGGTCTCGAGACCCACCCTTGGGAGGTCACCTGTCCCACCCTGGAGGGGTCAGGTGACCCGCCCTTGAGAGGTCACAGCAGTTTCAGAGGGTCCCTGCGCACCTGTCCGTGGAAACAGAAGCCCTCCCTGCCACTCAGAGCACCGCGCCATTTCCCCTAGGCCACACTGCCCAGCAGCACTCTCAGCCCCGCACAGACAGTGTGCTAAGGACAGACTTGGATACCGGGGGCCTGGGCGGGGGATTTTCCATGGAACTCTCTCAGGGCCCCGTGCCCTGTGTCGCCCGGGAGTGCCCATGCCCTTCCTTGACCCCGCAGGACACTTGCATCCAGCAATAAGCAGCCCTCTGCCTCCACGGGGCTCAAACACCTGGGCCCGGTGTGCGGGCACCTGGCGTACGTGGAGGCAAACCCGCGGACCCCTCTGGCCCGAACCCACCACTGCGAAGATCCCCCTTTTCTTCCATCCGTAAAGGGGTCCTCCTTGGGGAGTGGAGGAACATGGGGAGGCCCCCAGGAGATGGCTTTTCTCCGAGCCGAGTCTGCCTGGTTTCGGGCCAACACCTGGGCCGCGCATGCGCACTCAGGCTCCCAAGCACACGCCTCCCTCGGCTCACCAGACCCACCCTTTAGAGGTCACAGCAGTTCCACACGGTCCCTGGGCACCTGTCTGTGGACATAGGAGCCCTCCCTGCCACCTAGAGGACCACGCGATTTCCGCTGGGGAACACTGCCCAGAAGCACTCCCAGCCTGGCACAGACACTGTGCGCAGGATAGACTTGTGGACCAGGGGCCTGGGCGGGGAATTTTCCAGGGAATTCTCTAAAGGCCAGGTGCCCTCTGTCGCCCTGGGAGTGCCCACGCCGTCCCTTAACCCTGCAGGACACTATCATCCAGCAATAAGCAGCCCTCTGCCTCCACGGGGCTCAAACACCTGGGCCCGTTGTGCGAGCACCTGGCGTACGTGCAGGCAAACCCGCCGACCCCTCTGGCCCGAACCCACCATTGCGAAGATCCCCCATTTCTTCCATCCGTAAAGGGGTGCTCCTTGGGGACTGGAGGAACATGGGGAGACCCCCAGGAGATGGCTTTTCTCCGAGCCGCGGCTGGCTCCTTTCGGGCCTATTCGTGGGCCGCGCATGCGCACTCAGGCTCCCAAGCACACGCCTCCCTCGGCTCACCTGACCCACCCTTGAGCTGTCAGACCATTTGCACAGGGTCCCTAGGCACCTGTATGGAAACGGAAGCCCACCCCGCCACCCAGAGGACCGCGCGATTTCCCATGGGCCACACTTCCCAGCAGCTCTCCCAGCTCCTCAGACACAGTGTGCGCAGGAAAGACTTGGGGAACGGGGGCCTGGGCGGGGGATTTTCCAGGGGGCTGTCTGATGACCAGGCGTCCTCTCTCGCCCGGTGAGTGTCCAAGCCGTCCCTTGACCCCCGCAGGAGACCTGATTCCTGCCATAAGCGGCCCTCTAGCCACATGGGGCAGGGACACCTGGGCCCGGTGTGCCAGCAACTGGCCTACATGGAGGCAAACAAACAGACACCTCAGGCCCGACCCCACCACTGCGAAGATCCCCCTTTTCTTCCATCCGTAAAGGGGTCACGCTTCAGGAGTGGAAGAACACGGGGAGGCCCCCAGGAGATGGCTTTTCTCCGAGCCGCGGCTGGCTCCTTTCTGGCCTATATGTGGGCCGTGCATGCGCACTCAGGCTCCCTACCACAAGTCTCCCTCGGGTCACGGGACCCACACTAGAGGTGTCTCCTGACCCACCCTTGAGGGGTCACGCGACCCACCCCTGAGTGGTCTCGTGACCCACACCTGAGGGGTCACGTGACCCACCCCTGAGGAGTCTCGTGACCCACCCCTGAGGGGTCACGTGACCCACCCCTGAGGGGTCACGTGACCCACCCCTGAGGGGTCTCGTGACCCACCCCTGAGGGGTCATGTGAACCACCCCTGAGGGGTCACGTGACGCACCCCTGGGGGGTCACGTGACGCACCCCTGAGGTGTCATGTGACCCACCCCTGAGGGGTCACGTGACCCACCCCTGAGGGGTCACGTGACCCACCCCTGAGGGGTCTCGTGAACCACCCCTGACGGGTCACGTGACCCAACCCTGAGGTGTCATGTGACCCACCCCTGAGGGGTCACGTGACCCACCCCTGAGGGGTCTCGTGAACCACCCCTGACGGGTCACGTGACCCAACCCTGAGGGGTCACGTGACCCACCCCTGAGGGGTCTCGTGACCCACCCTGGAGGGTCACGTGCCCCACCCTTGAGGGGTCTCGAGACCCACCCTTGCGGGGTCACGTGCCCCACCCTTGAGGGGTCTCGAGACCCACCCTTGGGAGGTCACCTGTCCCACCCTGGAGGGGTCAGGTGACCCGCCCTTGAGAGGTCACAGCAGTTTCAGAGGGTCCCTGCGCACCTGTCCGTGGAAACAGAAGCCCTCCCTGCCACTCAGAGCACCGCGCCATTTCCCCTAGGCCACACTGCCCAGCAGCACTCTCAGCCCCGCACAGACAGTGTGCTAAGGACAGACTTGGATACCGGGGGCCTGGGCGGGGGATTTTCCATGGAACTCTTCAGGGCCCCGTGCCCTGTGTCGCCCGGGAGTGCCCATGCCCTTCCTTGACCCCGCAGGACACTTGCATCCAGCAATAAGCAGCCCTCTGCCTCCACGGGGCTCAAACACCTGGGCCCGGTGTGCGGGCACCTGGCGTACGTGGAGGCAAACCCGCGGACCCCTCTGGCCTGAACCCACCACTGCGAAGATCCCCCTTTTCTTCCATCCGTAAAGGGGTCCTCCTTGGGGAGTGGAGGAACATGGGGAGGCCCCCAGGAGATGGCTTTTCTCCGAGCCGAGTCTGCCTGGTTTCGGGCCAACACCTGGGCCGCGCATGCGCACTCAGGCTCCCAAGCACACGCCTCCCTCGGCTCACCAGACCCACCCTTTAGAGGTCACAGCAGTTCCACACGGTCCCTGGGCACCTGTCCGTGGACACAGGAGCCCTCCCTGCCACCTAGAGGACCACGCGATTTCCGCTGGGGAACACTGCCCAGAAGCACTCCCAGCCTGGCACAGACACTGTGCGCAGGATAGACTTGTGGACCAGGGGCCTGGGCGGGGAATTTTCCAGGGAATTCTCTAAAGGCCAGGTGCCCTCTGTCGCCCTGGGAGTGCCCACGCCGTCCCTTAACCCTGCAGGACACTATCATCCAGCAATAAGCAGCCCTCTGCCTCCACGGGGCTCAAACACCTGGGCCCGTTGTGCGAGCACCTGGCGTACGTGCAGGCAAACCCGCCGACCCCTCTGGCCCGAACCCACCACTGCGAAGATCCCCCATTTCTTCCATCCGTAAAGGGGTGCTCCTTGGGGACTGGAGGAACATGGGGAGACCCCCAGGAGATGGCTTTTCTCCGAGCCGCGGCTGGCTCCTTTCGGGCCTATTCGTGGGCCCGCGCATGCGCACTCAGGCTCCCAAGCACACGCCTCCCTCGGCTCACCTGACCCACGCTTGAGCTGTCAGAACCTTTTGCACAGGGTCCCTAGGCACCTGTCTGGAAACGGAAGCCCACCCCGCCACCCAGAGGACCCGCGCGATTTCCCATGGGCCACACTTCCCAGCAGCTCTCCCAGCTCCTCAGACACAGTGTGCGCAGGAAAGACTTGGGGAACGGGGGCCTGGGCGGGGGGATTTTCCAGGGGGCTGTCTGATGACCAGGCGTCCTCTCTCGCCCGGTGAGTGTCCAAGCCGTCCCTTGACCCCCGCAGGAGACCTGATTCCTGCCATAAGCGGCCCTCTAGCCACATGGGGCAGGGACACCTGGGCCCGGTGTGCCAGCAACTGGCCTACATGGAGGCAAACAAACAGACACCTCAGGCCCGACCCCACCACTGCGAAGATCCCCCTTTTCTTCCATCCGTAAAGGGGTCACGCTTCAGGAGTGGAAGAACACGGGGAGGCCCCCAGGAGATGGCTTTTCTCCGAGCCGCGGCTGGCTCCTTTCTGGCCTATATGTGGGCCGTGCATGCGCACTCAGGCTCCCTACCACAAGCTTCCCTCGGGTCACGGGAACCACACTAGAGGGGTCACGCGACCCACCCTTGAGGGGTCACGCGACCCACCCCTGAGTGGTCTCGTGACCCACCCCTGAGGGGTCACGTGACCCACACCTGAGGGGTCACGTGACCCAACCCTGAGGGGTCACGTGACCCAACCCTGAGGGGTCACGTGACCCACCCCTGAGGGGTCTCGTGACCCACCCTTGAGGGTCACGTGCCCCACCCTTGAGGGGTCTCGAGACCCACCCTTGCGGGGTCACGTGCCCCACCCTTGAGGGGTCTCGAGACCCACCCTTGGGAGGTCACCTGTCCCACCCTGGAGGGGTCAGGTGACCCGCCCTTTAGAGGTCACAGCAGTTTCAGAGGGTCCCTGCGCACCTGTCCGTGGAAACAGAAGTCCTCCCTGCCACTCAGAGCACCGCGCCATTTCCCCTAGCCACACTGCCCAGCAGCACTCTCAGCCCCGCACAGACAGTGTGCTAAGGACAGACGTGGATACCGGGGGCCTGGGCGGGGGATTTTCCATGGAACTCTCTCAGGGCCCGGTGCCCTGTGTCGCCCGGTAGTGCCCATGCCCTTCCTTGACCCCGCAGGACACTTGCATCCAGCAATAAGCAGCCCTCTGCCTCCACGGGGCTCAAACACCTGGGCCCGGTGTGCGGGCACCTGGCGTACGTGGAGGCAAACCCGCGGACCCCTCTGGCCCGAACCCACCACTGCGAAGATCCCCCTTTTCTTCCATCCGTAAAGGGGTCCTCCTTGGGGAGTGGAGGAACATGGGGAGGCCCCCAGGAGATGGCTTTTCTCCGAGCCGAGTCTGCCTGGTTTCGGGCCAACACCTGGGCCGCGCATGCGCACTCAGGCTCCCAAGCACACGCCTCCCTCGGCTCACCAGACCCACCCTTTAGAGGTCACAGCAGTTCCACACGGTCCCTGGGCACCTGTCCGTGGACACAGGAGCCCTCCCTGCCACCTAGAGGACCACGCGATTTCCGCTGGGGAACACTGCCCAGAAGCACTCCCAGCCTGGCACAGACACTGTGCGCAGGATAGACTTGTGGACCAGGGGCCTGGGCGGGGAATTTTCCAGGGAATTCTCTAAAGGCCAGGTGCCCTCTGTCGCCCTGGGAGTGCCCACGCCGTCCCTTAACCCTGCAGGACACTATCATCCAGCAATAAGCAGCCC